>NW_028159089.1:0-32245 GCF_964263955.1 Coregonus lavaretus | reverse complement strand
TGTCAAACGTGTGGACTAACGTCTCACGTTTTCTGGTCTTTCTAGTCTAACCATTTTGTAACGTGTAGTCTTATAGATTGTCAACCATTTTAAGTCGTGGGGCTTACTGGTCTGGTAGAAATTCAACCATTTGCAACGTTTGGCTCACACTTCACGTCTGCTGGTCTGAGGTGAATTTCGTCTCGAGGCTTTTTATGCACTCGGGGTAAAAGGGGCGTTCCATCATGTTTGTGGTCATCTGGGCTGAGAACAAATCAAATGGAAAACAATCATCTCATCTAAAATGCAAAAATCACATTGTCATCTTCACAAAAGTATTATTATATTTAATCATTCGTTTTATACAACAATTAGATGCAAACCTCATAACTGGGAAGTGTACCCCCCAGAGATACAGTTATGTCGTTCCACCATCTTTAATTACATCACAACATAGTAACGAATTTGACATGATTGTTCTTTAAGTCCCCACCAACCATTTCACACATTCACACTTTTGGATGTTGGAGTTTTGGCAGGAAGACTTCCTTTGTTAACAAAGGGGTTCTTTCTCCCAATACTTCATTACATTTACATTTTAGTCATTTAGCAGACGCTCTTATCCAGAGCGACTTACAGGAGCAATTAGGGTTAAGTGCCTTGCTCAAGGGCACATCGACAGATTTTTCACCTAGTTGGCAAGGAAGAGAAAGTCTGCATGGTAAAACTGGCCCCTAGGAAAGGCCGTGTACAAACCTTTGCCTGGCCGGCATGTTTGATCCTCAACCCATAAGGGCAAGTCATGACAAGGGTTAGGGTTATTCTATCTCTCTGACTCAGTAAGGGGTTGTTGGAGTGACTGTTATATTGAAGGGTTAGGGGTTGTTGGAGTGACTGTTATATTGGAGGGTTAGGGTTATTCTATCTGTCTGACTCATTAAGAGGTTGTTGGAGTGAGGTATGGAGGGCAGCAGACTATAACCCTCCTTAATAACAGTGTGCTGCTGTACAACAGAGTATTGATCAGAACAGACAGAGAGGAGAGAGAAGGCTAATTTATGTACGCGAGTGTGGAGGAGGGCAGTGTTTTTGTGTAGTGTGTATACAAGTGATTTGTGTGTGCGTGTGTATGTGGGTGTGTGTGTATGTGGGTGCGTGTGTGTGTGGGTGTGTGTGTATGTGGGTGTGTGTGTATGTGGGTGCGTGTGTATGTGTGTGTGTGCTTGTACAGTATACGTGTGTTTGTCTGTTTATGTCTTTCTGTCTTCTTGACTGTGTCATATTGATGCATGCTCATCTTATCGTTTTTCTGTTCTGTTTTTCTGTTCTTTCTTTCCTTCGCTCCCCCTCTCCCAGCATACCTGGAGGACGGTGAGGATGAAGACCAATACATTGACCGTATCATCAGTAAGTCTCACTGTGTGTGTGTGTCTACAACAGAGTGGTTGTTTTCATGATGACCTCTCTCCTTCATCCAGATAATGTGTTGCAGCTTGTTTGGGGTTTGTCCTTGAGTAAAGCTTATTTGTCTGTGTCTTTAGGTGTCTTTAACCCTTGTCATTAGGGGGGGGTCAGATTGAGTGATTTGGTCTTGTTTGGTGTTTGGTGAATGTCAGTTTTCGTCAACTACCACTGTCGCGCTGTCCATGAACCCTACATAGTCAAAATCAGGAGTGTCTAACTCATTCCATGGAGGGCCTAGCCCTAGTGTCTGCAGATGTTTGGTTTTTCCTTTCGATTAAGACCTAGACAACCAGGTGAGAGGAGTTCATTCCTAATTAGTGACCTTAATTCATCAATCAAGTACAAGGGAGGAGCAAAAACCCTCAGACACTCGGCCCTCCGTGGAATGAGTTTGACACCTGTGGTCTAAATAGACTTTTAATGAAATGACGTAACCACTGATGTCAGTCTGCAATGGGAGTAGTCAACAATAGTATAATGTTTTATTGTGATGTTGTTTTCCTGCATGCCTGCATTTGTGAGTATGCTTATAGAGATTGAGGGAGAGAGAGAAAGTGAGGGAGAGAGAGAGGGAGAGAGAGAGGGAGAGAGAGAGAGAGAGAGAGAGAGAGAGAGAGAGAGAGAGAGAGAGAGAGAGAGAGAGAGAGAGAGAGAGAGAGAGAGAGAGAGAGAGAGAGAGAGAGAGAGAGAGGGGGGGGGGGGTAGATAACAGAAATTACTTTCCTTACTATCACCTTCTGAAAGCCTCCAGGGTAAGCGAGGGTGAGGGTGTTCAGAGTAAATGTAGTGTGTTTTCTGACACTTTACTGAGGTGTGTGTGTGTTTGTGCTGTAGACTGGGGGTGATGGGAGAGGGAACCAGATATTATAGGGGATCCAGATTTAACCCTACATCAGCTGTAGACTGGGGGTGATGGGAGAGGGAACCAGATATTATAGGGGATCCAGATTTAACCCTACATCAGCTGTAGACTGGGGGTGATGGGAGAGGGAACCAGATATTATAGGGGATCCAGATTTAACCCTACATCAGCTGTAGACTGGGGGTGATGGGAGAGGGAACCAGATATTATAGGGGATCCAGATTTAACCCTACATCAGCTGTAGACTGGGAATGATGGGAGAGGGAACCAGATATTATAAGGGATCCAGATTTAACCCTACATCAGCTGTAGACTGGGGGTGATGGGAGAGGGAACCAGATATTATAGGGGATCCAGATTTAACCCTACATCAGCTGTAGACTGGGGGTGATGGGAGAGGGAACCAGATATTATAAGGGATCCAGATTTAACCCTACATCAGCTGTAGACTGGGGGTGATGGGAGAGGGAACCAGATATTATAGGGGATCCAGATTTAACCCTACATCAGCTGTAGACTGGGGGTGATGGGAGAGGGAACCAGATATTATAGGGGATCCAGATTTAACCCTACATCAGCTGTAGACTGGGGGTGATGGGAGAGGGAACCAGATATTATAGGGGATCCAGATTTAACCCTACATCAGCTGTAGACTGGGGGTGATGGGAGAGGGAACCAGATATTATAGGGGATCCAGATTTAACCCTACATCAGCTGTAGACTGGGGGTGATGGGAGAGGGAACCAGATATTATAAGGGAACCAGATTTAACCCTACATCAGCTGTAGACTGGGGGTGATGGGAGAGGGAACCAGATATTATAGGGGATCCAGATTTAACCCTACATCAGCTGTAGACTGGGGGTGATGGGAGAGGGAACCAGATATTATAAGGGAACCAGATTTAACCCTACATCAGCTGTAGACTGGGGGTGATGGGAGAGGGAACCAGATATTATAGGGGATCCAGATTTAACCCTACATCAGCTGTAGACTGGGGGTGATGGGAGAGGGAACCAGATATTATAGGGGATCCAGATTTAACCCTACATCAGCTGTAGACTGGGGGTGATGGGAGAGGGAACCAGATATTATAGGGGATCCAGATTTAACCCTACATCAGCTGTAGACTGGGGGTGATGGGAGAGGGAACCAGATATTATAGGGGATCCAGATTTAACCCTACATCAGCTGTAGACTGGGCTGGATTAACATTCTGTGCCAGTGTGTGAGGGGATAATCTGTACCTCCTGATAGGAACTGTGGGATGCCAACCTCCACAGGGGAGCCGACTGCCAGGTCTACCAAGGAGTGTGTGTGTGTTTGTAATATATATATAATTATATATGCCATTTAGCAGACACTTTTATCCAAAGTGACTTACAGTCATGCATGCATCCATTTTTTGTATTAGTGGCCCCAGCGGGAATCGAACCCACAATCCTAGTGTTGCAAGCGCCATGCTCTGCCAACTGAGCCACAGAGGACCAGTGTGTATGTGTGTGTGTGTGCGTGCGCACGTGCGTGTGTGTGTTCGCCAGCCTGGTGTGTGCACGTGCATGTGCATGTGTGTGTGGCACCCCAGGTGGTATGAGTGGCTGATGCTGATCCTGACTCCTCAGGCAAGGAGGCGGATGGCCCGTCTAGGGAGTCACACACACACCAAAGAGCGTCCTAACATCTTAGCGGCCCTGGCCAATCACCAAGCTTCAGCCAATCTCTATTTCCCTCAAAGACACTGTGTCTGCGTGTGTAGAAGAGTAAGCATGAGTGTGTGTGCAAAGGTGGGGTTGATCCATGTGGCGTGCTGTCTCATCGATCAGAGCACTGCTTGGTGTGGTACGACTCAGGCTGAAGAGGAGGTGAGACAAGGAGGGAGGGGAAAGAGGAGGGAGGGGGGGGGGGGGGGGGGGGGGGGGGGGTTGAGGGTAAGAGAGAGAGATTCTTTCCTTGTCTAGTTGTCAACAATCTGATATTCTTTCCCTCTCTAGTTATGAACAATCTGATATTATTTCCATCTTTAGTTATGAACAATCTGATATTATTTCCCTCTCTAGTTATGAACAATCTGATATTCTTTCCCTCTTTAGTTATGAACAATCTGATATTATTTCCCTCTTTAGTTATGAACAATCTGATATTCTTTCCCTGTCCACACAAACCTATGGTATGGTAACCCTAACCCTCTCCACTCCTATGATATGGTAACCCTAACCCTCTCCACTCCTATGGTATGGTAACCCTAACCCTAACCCTCTCCACTCCTATGGTATGGTAACCCTAACCCTCTACACTCCTATGGTATGGTAACCCTAACCCTAACCCTCTCCACTCCTATGGTATGGTAACCCTAACCCTAACCCTCTCCACTCCTATGGTATGGTAACCCTAACCCTCTCCACTCCTGTGGTATGGTAACCCTAACCCTCTCCACTCCTATGGTATGGTAGCCCTAACCCTAACCCTCTCCACTCCTATGGTATGGTAACCCTAACCCTAACCCTCTCCACTCCTGTGGTATGGTAACCCTAACCCTCTCCACTCCTATGGTATGGTAACCCTAACCCTAACCCTCTACACTCCCGTGGTATGATAACTCTAACCCTCTCCACTCCTATGGTATGGTAACCCTAACCCTAACCCTCTCCACTCCTATGGTATGGTAACCCTAACCCTAACCCTCTCCACTCCTGTGGTATGGTAACCCTAACCCTCTCCACTCCTATGGTATGGTAACCCTAACCCTCTACACTCCTGTGGTATGATAACTCTAACCCTCTCCACTCCTATGGTATGGTAACCCTAACCCTAACCCTCTCCACTCCTATGGTATGGTAACCCTAACCCTAACCCTCTCCACTCCTGTGGTATGGTAACCCTAACCCTCTCCACTCCTATGGTATGGTAACCCTAACCCTCTCCACTCCTATGATATGGTAACCCTAACCCTCTCCACTCCTATGGTATGGTAACCCTAACCCTAACCCTCTCCACTCCTATGGTATGGTAACCCTAACCCTCTCCACTCCTGTGGTATGATAACTCTAACCCTCTCCACTCCTATGGTATGGTAACCCTAACCCTAACCCTCTCCACTCCTGTGGTATGGTAACCCTAACCCTCTCCACTCCTATGGTATGGTAACCCTAACCCTCTACACTCCTGTGGTATGATAACTCTAACCCTCTCCACTCCTATGGTATGGTAACCCTAACCCTAACCCTCTCCACTCCTATGGTATGGTAACCCTAACCCTAACCCTCTCCACTCCTGTGGTATGGTAACCCTAACCCTCTCCACTCCTATGGTATGGTAACCCTAACCCTCTCCACTCCTATGATATGGTAACCCTAACCCTCTCCACTCCTATGGTATGGTAACCCTAACCCTAACCCTCTCCACTCCTATGGTATGGTAACCCTAACCCTCTCCACTCCTGTGGTATGATAACTCTAACCCTCTCCACTCCTATGGTATGGTAACCCTAACCCTAACCCTCTCCACTCCTATGGTATGGTAACCCTAACCCTCTCCACTCCTGTGGTATGGTAACCCTAACCCTCTCCACTCCTATGGTATGGTAACCCTAACCCTCTCCACTCCTATGGTATGGTAACCCTAACCCTAACCCTCTCCACTCCTATGGTATGGTAACCCTAACCCTCTCCACTCCTGTGGTATGGTAACCCTAACCCTCTCCACTCCTATGGTATGGTAACCCTAACCCTAACCCTCTCCACTCCTATGGTATGGTAACCCTAACCCTCTCCACTCCTATGGTATGGTAACCCTAACCCTCTCCACTCCTGTGGTATGGTAACCCTAACCCAAACCCTCTCCACTCATATGGTATGGTAACCCTAACCCTCTACACTCCTGTGGTAAGGTAACCCTAACCCTAACCCTAAGCTTAAAATAGCCTTTGTCCTCTTGGGGTGTTTTACTATCCTTGTGGGGACTTTTGGGGAATTTCAGGTCCCCACGAGGATAGAAGAACAAGACCACACAATCCTAAACCACGCTAAAGAGGTCTGACTCTTTGAAGTCTGATGATAAGGAAATCCCTTTATAGCCAGTGATTACAGTAACTCTGTCTGACAATAATCCCCAGCTACATACTGACACATCTGGGCCTGCAGAGGTAAGTGTGTGTGTGTGTGTGTGTGTGTGTTTGTGTCTGTGTGTCGGTGTGTGTGTGTGTGTGTGTGTGTGTGTGTGTGTGTGTGTGTGTGTGTGTATGTGTGTGTGTGTGTGTGTGTGTGTGTGTGTGTGTGTGTGTGTGTTTGCGTCCATGTATGTGTGTGTGTGTGTGTTTTCCCCAGGCCTTGGGTTGCAAAACTCTCTGTAATTTACCAAACTTACCGGAATTGTTTGAAATGTAGGTAATTATCAGGTAATTTAGGAAATCTATGGAAACTTTGGTAATTTATACTTGTTCATATTATTTTCATATTCTTTATAGATAGACCATATGGTTCATGGGTAAATAGCCTAATTAACAATTACGTAATTTACAATTAACTCTGCAACTCTACCAACTATTTACATTTTTCACAACTGCCACCAGTTCTTCTGCCGCAGAACATTTACAACAAACATACTGTATATTGACATAGTTAAACAAATAAAGAAATATATGAGGGAAATTCCGTGCTGAAGCCCTCATATTAAACAGTATTCACTGTACGTTATATGTAGGATACTTTTTACAGCTTTGTGATTATATTTCTCATATTAAATCCTCTTCTTTTTTATACATAAATATTTTGTATGTTATGAAAATTTCCCAATATCCATGAAAGTTTCCAAAATTCTGGTCTCCCTTTGCTACCCTACACAGGGCCCTGCTCCAGTCAATCCTACCCAGGCCCAAGCTCCAGTCAATCCTACCCAGGCCCCTGCTCCAGTCAAACCTACCCAGGCCCAGTCAATCCTACCCAGGCCCCAGCTCCAGTCAACCCTACCCAGGCCCTAGTCCAGTCAACCCTACCCAGGCCCCAGGCCCCAGCTCCAGTCAAACTTACCCAGGCCCCAGCTCCAGTCAACCCTACCCATGCCCTAGGCCAGTCAATCCTACCCAGGCCCAGCTCCAGTCAATCCTACCCAGGCCCCTGCTCCAGTCAATCCTGCCCAGCTCCAGTCATTCCTACCCAGGCCCCAGCTCCAGTCATACCTACCCAGGCCCAGCTCCCGTCAACCCTACCCAGGCCCTAGTCCAGTCAAACCTACCCAGGCCCCAGCTCCAGTCAATCCTACCCAGGCCCTAGTCCAGTCAACCCTACCCAGGCCCCAGCTCCAGTCAACCCTACCCAGGCCCTAGTCCAGTCAAACCTACCCAGGCCCCAGTTCCAGTCAATCCTACCCAGACCCTAGTCCAGTCAATCCTACCCAGGCACTAGACCAGTCAACCCTACCCAGGCCCAGCTCCAGTCAATCCTACCCAGGCCCCAGCTCCAGTCAATCCTGCCCAGGCCCCAGCTCCAGTCAAACCTACCCAGGCCCCAGCTCCCGTCAAACCTACCCAGGCCCAGCACCAGTCAACCCTACCCAGGTTCCAGCTCCAGTCAATGTATGGATATCAGAAGTCTCTCACCACACAATTCAGCAGAAAACCCAGCTAGCTCAGATGTCAATATTCCTATTCAGCCCTTCTCTGTTCCACTCAATACTACCACTAAAAGAATAGATGAACAAATGGAGAGGGAGAGAGAACGGGTGGATAAATCTATATTAGCGTCTCCAACTCCAACCCCTAGATTGAGCGAGTCCTTTTTATTTTGTCACTTAATAGTTTAATTTAAAACGGTCTGATCCAGATAGCTGGCTAATCTCCCGATGTGTCTGATTAGATTTCTATTATGTAGCCGTTTTAGCTTTGGTCCCGATTCTCCCCCAAACCCTCTGAGCTGCATATCGAAATATTGATCATGTAGCACAGATAGTTTTTTGTTTACTGTGCTATCTCTCTCTCGCTCACTCTCTTTCTCTCTCGCTCACTCTCTTCAACTTGCATATTGACACTGAATTGATTTAGTTTCATCGCCAAATAGGTGGCCCTCAGTCTTGGCTACAATCCAAAGCCATTGGAGAGAGAAGGACACTAGCCACTCCAGACCTCTGAGACCCTGATATGATGACATCATGGATGCGTCCCAAATGGTACCTTTTTCCATATAAAGTAGTGCACTATAAAGGGTTGCCATTTGGGAGGCAGGCATAATGCCACTGTAACATTATTAAATGAGCCACTAGGCAGCAGACCCCCCCCCCCCCCCCCCGCTACTGGACACACTATTGAGTCTAGACAACTCCATCCCCCCCTCCTCTACCAAATCAATAGTATAATCCAGTCACCCCTATAACTAATATATGGGTCAGTCCAGCCCACTAGCTCCTGTCTCCAAACATCCTCGGATCAATAGTTAATTCAGTCACCCTAAAACCTTACCGTATCAGTGAGTCTTTCCACTCTAGGCTGTGACCCAAATGCCCCTGTCCCCTGTCCCCTGACCCCACCTGAGTAATACACTACTGTGTAGTCAGCACCCCTGTCCCATAGATTGTACTACGGTGACCTTGCAGAAAAAACACTGAGACGGAGCAGAAAGATCAGAACATGTTCAGATTCTCTATGTGGCAAAGACACCAGCCTTATTTATTTCAGCCTGTCACCTTTATGTTCTGTAAGTCCACATCTCTTCCCTTCTCTTTTCTTCTCACTTTCTGTCAGTTGTCAGAGAGAGATCTGTCCCTTTGCCCCTCCATTCACCTCAGAACCAGATATATGCTGTAGGAGAGACATCACACAGCCTTCTAAACCTCAGAACCAGAGACACACTGAATGAGAGACATCACACAGCCTTCTAAACCTCAGAACCAGAGACACACTGAATGAGAGACATCACACAGCCTTCTAAACCTCAGAACCAGAGACACACTGAATGAGAGACATCACACAGCCTTCTAAACCTCAGAACCAGAGACACACTGTAGGAGAGACATCACACAGCCTTCTAAACCTCAGAACCAGAGACACACTGAATGAGAGACATCACACAGCCTTCTGAACCTCAGAACCAGAGACACACTGTAGGAGAGACATCACACAGCCTTCTAAACCTCAGAACCAGAGACACACTGTAGGAGAGACATCACACAGCCTTCTAAACCTCAGAACCAGAGACACACTGAATGAGAGACATCACACAGCCTTCTGAAACCAAACAAAGAAAGAAACTCTTCTTATAGAAGCTGAGAGCTTACTCACCCTAACACTCCTCCACAGTTATTTCTGCAGGGTAATAGTCAGAGCATAATACCTGTACTCACACACACACACACACACACAGTTTGTGGGCTGGGCCATGTGTCGGGCTGGTGATAGAGGGTTTGGCAGTCTGTCAGCAGACGTTGTTCTTCTACATCAAACGTCTCAGAGCTGAGTCCCCCTTTCATGCCTACACACCACACTCCCTCTGATCTGCCTGCCAAAACAACGACACTCCTACACAGACTTACACACTGAAATGCACACACACACACACACACACACAGTGAGGATAACAGTAGTAGGAGAGTGTGTGTGTATGTGTGTATGTGTGTGAGCTTCAGAGATGAAAGGGACATGCTGCACTAACACAACACACACACACCTTAACAACAAAGGATCAATTACATAACTTGAATTCACTTGTTGCAGCCATTCTAGTGTGACAGACTTGATCTCAAACACACACGCGCGCACACGCACGCACACACACACACACAAACACACGGTGAGGATAACAGTATTAGGAGTGTGTGTGTGTGTGTGTGTGTGTGTGTGTGTGTGCATGTGTGTGTATGTGTGCGTGTGTGCGTGCGTTTGCGTGTGTGTTTGAGATCAAGTCTGTCACACTAGCATGGCTGCAACAAGTGAATTCAAGTTATGTAATTGATCCTTTGTTGTTAAGGTGTGTGTGTTGTGTTAGTGCAGCATGTCCCTTTCATCTCTGAAGCTCACACACACACACACATGCACAAACACACACACACACACACACACACACAAACACACACACTCACACACACACGCACAAACAGACACACACACACATGCACAAACACATACACACACACATGCACACACACACACACACACCAAACACTGTCAGTCTCGTATGCCTCTCACATACATTAAGGAAATGAAAGTGATGGGTTGTAATATGAGTGTGTATGTCTGTTGAATAATGTATACTGTACATGTGGACATCCTGATTGATTCAAGATGCAGAGAAATCATACAGCCTGGACTCAGACATCAGATGAGATGGAGAGATATGCCTGAATATGATAGATAGTTTCTGAATATGATTAATCGGCTCCAAAGGATACTTTTGAATTACACAGGGGATGAGGGTTGAATAGTGAATGGGTGGTCCAGAGGGATTTTATCCATTGTTATGAAAGTAGTGAATTTGTTATGAGGAGTCGAGACTATGAAGAATAGATTGTTCTAGAGATTACAATTAAAGTATTGAGGTATTATAGAGATTGGAATAAACACACACACACACACACACACACACACACACACAGGCGTATGCACATGTTCACATACACACACACCAGCCAGGTCACCCGTAATACAAGTCAGTATTCGAAGTCCATCCATGTCTGAGGAAGACGGGAGATTATGTGGAGACCGGCCACTAGGAGCAACAGTGAGTGCTGTTACCATCAAGTAGGTTTCAGTTTTGCTAGGATGGTGGATGGGCGTAAGCATCTGCCTCTGATTCCAAAGGTTGCAAGTTTGAATCCAGTGCTACAAAGTTGTTTTCAATATTTTTGTTTAAACCTATCCCAAACCTTAACCCTTACCTTAACCATTCGGAGTTAGTGCCTAACCTTAAAATGTGGCATTTGCTACAACTTTGAAATTTGACGATTGAGAAACATGGATGAACGTCTAATTCTGGCATGAGACTGTGAGAGCTAGTTGCACACATGCACACAAAACCTCTCACACACACACACACGCACACAAACACACACGCACACAGACACAAACACACACACACACACACACACTGACACACACAGGTCAGTTTGCCCTCACCTTGACAGAGAGGTGGAAAGAGAGGAGATGAGATTCAGTATTGATTCAGCAGACTGTCCTGTCATGCGTATGTGTGTGTATGTGTGTGTGTGTGTGTGTGTGTGTGTGTGTGTGTGTGTGCGCGTCCTTGTGTGTATCCGTATGTGTCATCTGTAGAAAGTTATTCTCTCCCTCTGTCCTTCAGAGTCATTTAGATTCCTCTATTTGTTCTTCTACCCAGAGAGAGAGAGAGGTGTTTCCTCACCTACCCAAAAAAAGAATAGAGGAGGAGAGGTACCTTGAGTTTGTTCGTAAAAACATTGTAGGGTGTTTCTCAATGTGCATACTACCGTGCTCCGAGCACGGAAATTGGAGATCGCATCAGTCGGAGTATAATTCCAAATCAAAGTATGCAAAACGGATACGTACTCCGCTTGTACACATTTTGAAGCATGCATTGATGCAAACGTCAATGAAAAGTATGCACAGAAACCATTTAAAAAAACAACACTAAATTAAGTTAAATTCATGGCGGCCATTATTTGGGCTGAAGCAAGAGAAAATAAACTCAGACTTCGTAGTGGAATGTTGCCCATTCACATCTCATATGTTGCCTGACTACAATATTTTATCTTGATACGTTAATAAATACATTCTGTGTACATTTTTGCATGTTTATCTGCCTACACTAAAATGTAAATGTAAATAATTATGAAGTTAAAAGTTTGTTTATGTGGTTATCTTGTCGTGTGGATTGCCATTAGCCTGGCTGGCAGCAGATTGAGTGAATAGCGTTACAGGGCAAAATTGTGCTGAAGTGACTTTGAGGCACTGTCACGAGAATTTTGTTATCTCAATGGTTGAAGTCAACTACTTCTTAAATCTTTGAATAATTCCCAAAAGGTTGTAAATCTTTTCGTTTAAATAAATTAAACAAAGACCCAATTCTGCTCATGGTCAGCATGTTTATTCATGAGAGCGCTCTGCTACAAAATGGTAGTACAATCCTTTTATATGCACACGTCAGAGGAAATATCCCACTCCGCTGTAGGCGGGCTGTATTTTTCCACTGTACATGGGTTTAGCTCATGTTTTCCTCTGCTCTCCTGACCATCAGGTCACACACCCACACACACATACACACACACCCACACACACACACATACACACACTCACACACATACACACACACACACATACACACACACATGTTCTTGTCATAGTCTACTCCTTGCTCGGGCAGGCTGCATTCCTTAGTTATCGCCGTCCTCACAATATCCTGAAACCTTTCCATACTCTCCTTTCCCTGTGTGTTTTGGGACCAGTCTCTTGTTATTCGTTTCAATCGTTTTGCACTTCTGCTTGCCTAATTACAAGACACAAATACTCTGTTGCTGTGATATAAACACATTTGATTAACTCTCTAAGCTCTAGTCTACTAATTAGTCATACATTATTAGTTTAACTGAGGGTGTGACATTTTAGTCATATCTTACTCACACATTTCTTTATCAATCCACCCTTTGACTAAATTTCACACACACATTTAAAATACATTCTTATAAAATGAAACACACAACATTGCATACAACTTTTTTTTGCATATTAAATGAATCACTAGTACAAAACATCCTATAAAAATACAATTTGTCTTGCATTGCTACCAAATTTTACTTCCAACCATAACTCACTCTCCTTGTTAGGATTTTCACTATAACTTTCATTGAAAGGATAGTATACTAAACATCAAAAATTGTCTCATCCAATTTAGGTTCTCAGGGTTAAAATCTTCTGCATCGTCCACTAGAGCGGGAGGATATAGGTCATCGTTCCATCGGTCTGAGTAGGGAATGGGCCCATAGGTCACTGCTTTCTCCAACGCCTTGCTCACCAACCCTCTGACACAGGGAATAAGACAACATCCACAAAGAACAAGCATACCCATACAAGCTATAGCTGCACCCAGAATAGTTGCAACAATAGTTTTCCATTTACCAAACATTTTATCAAACCATCCAGTCATTGATGTATTCACACCCCAGTTCTCAGCCCATTCTTCACTTAATGCCGTGAGACCGGCCAGTGCTCTAGTTACTGTACCATCTGGGGCTGTATTGTTGGGGATAAACGTACAACAATGACCTCCCACCATCTTGCAAACTCCGACCTTCTCTGCTAAAAGCATATCGAGAGCCAATCTATTCTGCCAGGTCATGAGTGAGGTGGCGGATAGTTGGTCTGAGATTCCCTTTACTGCATTCCTTGTCTGATTAATGAACCTTAATAGATGTAATTCACCCAGTCAAAATTTTTATCAATTGTAACCCACCAGAAAAACGATGTTGTAAACCCTTCTGTAATTTGATCTGCGATTTGCATTACTTTGGTGTCTATAACATTGATAATCTCCGGGGGTCATCGTGAATTGGGGTGCCTTAGTATTATCCTTTTTAAGAGTGGTTATTTTAATATCAGAACAATTAGGTGAGGTTTGGTTTGATCCAAAATCTATCACACCAGAGAACATGGTCTGAGGCATAGGTGCAGTTAAAAGGGTTGGCCTACCTGTTGAACAGGCATAACAATTAGTTTGACCCAACGCCCTAGCTGTGTAGTTCATCCACCTTACCCAGAAGTTCTCTTTTGAAATTCCTTCTACTTCTCCTTGGTTCATTTCCTGCTTGAGGAAATATTCTACCCTTGGTGGTTTAGTGCTATTTAGGATTCCTTCTGAAGGCCTTCCAATGGGTGTTAGACTAGTTTTTGATACCTCTGGTGATAACATTGGATCTACCTGCTGTTCTGTCTCAGGGGTGGAAGATTAATTTCTCTCCTGGAAAATGAGCCTCACACATGTATCTTCCCCGACATCATCAACACAGACTCAATAGTTCCTTGCTATGTCATCTTGTATAATTGCCTTTACCGTTATCACCAGTTCCGTTTTACATTTATCATGGGTTTGTTTAATTCCCCATCGGTGTGCCGCATCCATCCCATTCTCATAGTATGTTCCCCAGGTATGTTTAAACACCTTTGCCGAAGGACATGAGCGTTCCCCAGTGCAAATGTATTTAGCATACCTTCTAGAACCTAACTTTCTTGTACACGCTCCCTTCTTACCAAAGCCCCCAAAACCTCCTATCTCTTCATGGGAGAAGTCGAATAGTATCTTGAATCCCCCATCTTGTCCTAAACTGACTTTAACTATAAAATAATCATTCCCCCAATAGTCTTTCTTGGTTTCAGTATATCTATGAGATTGAATCAGTGCTTTGGTATTATTTTGTTCATAATTTCCCTGTTTAGGTTGACCTGGATTAATCCAGAATATGGTTAACACGATGATGCAGCTCAGAGTCCCCAAAAATCCCCAAAACCGCCATCCCAATCCTGTCCCTGACCCACCTGCCTGGTACTTCCCCATACCCACACCTCTAGGAACACCCTACAGTGATGAAAGGTTGGGGTAGGGTTTCTTCGTTAACAGAGTTTACCCCCGAACCCTAGTGGGTCAGTTCTTCTCTTTAACTCTGTGTGTGTTCAACGGTGTTGGTATGTGGGCCTACCTTTTTGCAGTGGGTAACGTGGACCCAAGTTGCTCTCTCAGCTATTCTTATAGCGAAGGCAGTTACCAATATGACTTGGTATGGTCTCTCCCAGCGTGGCTGCTTTCAATCCTTTTTCCTCAACGATTGGATCCACACCCAGTCTCCAGGTTGTATACTATGAGTCACCTTCTCCTTTAATTCTCCTGTAGGACACAAATTCTTAGACATACGGGTATGGTTAACGAACAATTTTCTCATGTGTTCTGCTAGTGTATTCTCTAGTTCTATGTCTGCCTGTTCTGGTCCTGCCAACTGTGGCATTCTGTAAGGTCTTCCAAACACTTTCTCAAAGGGGGATAATCCATTCTTATCTGGCGTTATTCGGATAGTCATTAGTACGATTGGCAGACATTGTACCCAATTTCCTCCTTTCACTCCGTGATAACTCTATAAAATCAATTTCCAATTGCTGGACTGGATATTTTGCCAGGGGGATATTCCCCCTGGGGTGCTCTCTGTCTATCTTGGTGATTATTCTGTGCACAGATGACACATCTGGAACCCAAAAATATACACACACACACACGCACATACACACACACATACACACACACACACACACACACACACACACACACACATACACACACATACACACACACATACACACACACACACACACACACACACACATGTTCCTATCATAGTCTACTCCTTGCTCGGGCAGGCTGCATTCCTTAGTTATCTCCGTCCTCACAATATCCTGAAACCTTTTCATACTCTCCTTTCCCTGTGTGTTTTTGGACCAGTCTCCTGTTATTGGTTTCAATCGTTTTGCACTTCTGCTTGCCTAATTACAAGACACAAATACTCTGTTGCTGTGATATAAACACATTTGATTAACTCTCTAAGCTCTAGTCTACTAATTAGTCATACATTATTAGTTTAACTGAGGGTGTGACATTTTAGTCATATCTTACTCACACATTTCTTTATCAGGCACGCACATCTCTCATCTCCCAACTCCCGCCCTCTCACTTCAAAAAAGATAATATGACAGAGGATGGCGACCAGTGCTGACTGCGTGATAAAATCAGCAAACTACAACTGATCACCTGTAGTCATTGGGAAGACCCACAAAATATACCTACACTGACAGACATAGATATATACACTGACAGACATAGATATATACACTGACAGACAGAGATATCTACACTGACAGACATATATATATACACTGACAGACAGAGATACCTACACTGACAGACATAGATATATACACTGACAGACAGAGATACCTACACTGACAGACAGACAGCAGCTCTTCCTCCTGCTGCCGCCGTCTAGCTGCCCTCCTCCGGATGGATATCCTCCTAGCCGTCTAGCTGCCCTCCTCCGGATGGGTATCCTCCTAGCCGTCTAGCTGCCCTCCTCCGGATGGATATCCTCCTAGCCGTCTAGCTGCCCTCCTCCAGATGGATGCCCTCCTAGCCGTCTAGCTGCCCTCCTCCAGATGGATATCCTCCTAGCCGTCTAGCTGCCCTCCTCCGGATGGATATCCTCCTAGCCGTCTAGCTGCCCTCCTCCAGATGGATATCATCCTAGCCGTTTAGCTGCCCTCCTCCGGATGGATATCCTCCTAGCCATCTAGCTGCCCTCCTCCAGATGGATATCCTCCTAGCCGTCTAGCTGCCCTCCTCCGGATGGATATCCTCCTAGCCGTCTAGCTGCCCTCCTCCAGATGGATATCCTCCTAGCCGTTTAGCTGCCCTCCTCCGGATGGATATCCTCCTAGCCATCTAGCTGCCCTCCTCCAGATGGATATCCTCCTAGCCGTCTAGCTGCCCTCCTCCAGATGGATATCCTCCTAGCCGTCTAGCTGCCCTCCTCCAGATGGATATCCTCCTAGCCGTCTAGCTGCCCTCCTCCAGATGGATATCATCCTAGCCGTTTAGCTGCCCTCCTCCAGATGGATATCCTCCTAGCCGTCTAGCTGCCCTCCTCCAGATGGATATCCTCCTAGCCGTCTAGCTGCCCTCCTCCAGATGGATATCCTCCTAGCCATCTAGCTGCCCTCCTCCGGATGGATATCCTCCTAGCCATCTAGCTGCCCCCCCTCCGGATGGATATCCTCCTAGCCGTCTAGCTGCCCTCCTCCGGATGGATATCCTCCTAGCCGTCTAGCTGCCCTCCTCCGGATGGATATCCTCCTAGCCATCTAGCTGCCCTCCTCCGGATGGATATCCTCCTAGCCGTTTAGCTGCCCTCCTCCGGATGGATATCCTCCTAGCCGTTTAGCTGCCCTCCTCCGGATGGATATCCTCCTAGTCGTCCAGCTGCCCTCCTCCGGATGGATATCCTCCTAGCCGTCTAGCTGCCCTCCTCCAGATGGATATCCTCCTAGCCGTTTAGCTGCCCTCCTCCGGAGAGATATCCTCCTAGCCATCTAGCCTCCCTCCTCTGGATAGTTATCATCCTAGCTGTGGGTCTGTATCGTCCGGATGTTTATTTGTAGTGTAGCTAGTACCAGGTTTAGTACCAGGTTTATATAATGGCATGTTTTCCCAGGGTTGACAGAGTCCTTGGATCATGATGAGTGATAGCTTAGCTCGCCAGCTAACTTGGGCAGCTTGCTATTTAATAGTGCAGAGCGATTAACCGAAATGTTAGTTATTTTTAAGTTTTTAAACAACGTCGGTTCAATTATTTGAATTCCATTTCGTAATTTTTTTTCTGTGAGCTCAATGTGCACATCGCACAATTTCTCTAGAGATAAATCAGATCCAGCCTGAGCTGTGCGCTGTAGTAGGGAGTTGTAGTTTTCAACAGGCCAATATTGTCACGCCCTGGCTCTGGGGACTCTTTAATGTTGAGCCAGGGTGTTAGTTCCTATGTTTAGTTGTTCTATGTGTTTATTCTAGATCGTTTAGATCTATGTTGGCCAGGGTGGTTCCCAATCAGAGGCTGCTGTAGCTCGTTGTCTCTGATTGGGAACCATACTTAGGCAGCCTGTTTTGCACAGTTGATTGTGGGATCTTGTTCTGTATAGGTTTGTGTTGGTGAACCTTTAGACTTCACGTATCGTTTTGTTGTTTTGTTGTTGGTGTAAAGTACTCATTAAAAGATGTACGCCTATCACGCTGCACCTTGGTCTGCCTCTTACAACGATCGTGACAAATATTCAACATAGTTTAGCGCATAAAACGTGGTAATTACCTACAATGACCATAATGTGAATAAATGATGGTCAATAAGTGATCAGCAGTAGTGGGCAGTCACTACCATCGTGGGACTTTTATTAATTGGAGGGAGGGAGCGAGGGAGGATGGGAGGGAGGGAGCAGGGAAGGAAGGGAGGGAGCGAGGGAGGATGGGAGGGAGCAGGGAAGGAAGGGAGGGGGCGAGGGAGGATGGGAGGGAGGGAGCAGGGAAGGGAGGGAGCGAGGGAGCGAGGGAGGATGGGAGGGAGGGAGCGGGGAAGGAAGGGAAGGAGATAGGGAGGATGGGAGGCAGCAAGCGGGGGAGGAAGGGAGGTAGAGAGGGAGGATGGGAGGGAGGGAGCGGGGAAGGAAGGGAAGGAGAGAGGGATGGGAGGGAGCAAGCGGGGGAGGAAGGGAGGTAGAGAGGGAGGAGAGTGATATTAACAGATGGCTACCATTGAACAATGGAGAGATGGATGGAATACAGTCGGAGGTTAAGGAGAGAGAGGAAAGAGAAAGAGAGAGATGGCGTACGGAAAGGGGTAGTTAGGATTAGATGAATGGAGGAGAAAGAAGAGAGGGTAGAGTTGTCAGAGGAAAAGTGGTTTTCTATTTTAAAATCTCTTCTTCTGGGAGTCCCTATATTCTGTTCATCCATCCTTCATTGTGACATATACCCCTATTCACACACACACACAGAGAGAGAGAGAGAGAGAGAGAGAGAGAGAGAGAGAGAGAGAGAGAGAGAGAGAGAGAGAGAGAGAGAGAGAGAGAGAGAGAGAGAATATAAAGTTCCTCATTAGACAAGTAGTTGGGCTCGGGGTGTGTGTGCTTGCACATGTCCCCTCTCTTCTCCTCACTCACCTTATCTCTGTACTCTCTCTCTCTCTCTGTTTCTCGCTCTGTTTCTCTCTCTGTTTCTCTCTCTCTCTTTTTTCTGTATCTGTCAAATGAGTGTAGAATCGTTGACAGCTATTCCTTGGTGTCTAACACATGAGTCAGGAGTACCATTCTCTTCTATACTACAGTACTGTCTGTCTGGCTGGGTGGCTGGCTGTCTGGGTGGCTGGCTGTCTGGGTGGATGGGTGGCTGGGTGGGTGGCTGGCTGGGTGGGTGGGTGGCTGGCTGGGTGGGTGGCTGGGTGGGTGGCTGGCTGTCTGGAGTCTGGCTGGGTGGCTGGGTGTCTCTCTCTCTCTCTCTCTCTCTCTCTCTCTGTCTGTCTGTCTGTCTGTCTGTATGTATGTATGCATGTCTGTCTTTCAGGACATGAATGCACCATGAAAAATTATTTTGTACTCAACAACACACACACACGACACACACAGTCAGTCTGTTTTAGCCCTCCACACAGGCACTTTGCGGTCCTGCCGTCTCTTGTCACAAACAATTAATTTGTCCACTGGTTGGTTATGTAGTATAGATCTGAGTGAGATAAGCAGTGTAATCTATTCAGTTATGTAGTATTGATCTGAGTGAGATAAGCGGTGTAATCTATTCAGTTATGTAGTATTGATCTGAGTGAGATAAGCAGTGTAATCTATTCAGTTATGTAGTATTGATCTGAGTGAGATAAGCAGTGTAATCTATTCAGTTATGTAGTATTGATCTGAGTGAGATAAGCAGTGTAATCTATTCAGTTATTGTAGCAGGTGATTCGGACAGAGTCAGGCGCAGGAGGTGTGAATCACAGAATTTGATTTATTTGTCCAATACAGCAGTTAGCAGCAATGCGTAAACCAAATACAGTGCGCCTTCAATGCGCCACTGCGCCAGTCTCCCGAGTGGCGCAGTGGTCTAAGGCACTGCATCGCAGTGCTAGCTATGCCACTAGAGATCCTGGTTCGAATCCAGGCTCTGTCGTAGCCGGCCGCGACCGGGAGACCCATGGGGCGGCGTGCAATTGGCCCAACGTCGTCCAGGGTAGGGGAGGGAATGGCCGGCAGGGATGTAGCTCAGTTGATAGAGCATGGCGTTTGCAACGCCAGGGTTGTGGGTTCGATTCCTCAAAAAATTAATAATGTATGCACTAACTGTAAGTCGCTCTGGATAAGAGCATCTGCTAAATGACTAAAATGTAAATGTAAAATGCGTACTGGGAAAACAAAAACATACAGGTGAATATCCCGGCGATAAAAGTACATAATGCTCAACCGAGTTAGCGACACCACATGGAAGCAGAGGGAAAACTTATACAGAGACTGATGAGGGGATATGTACCAGGTGTGTGTGAAAAACAAGACAAAACAAATGGAATGATGAGAAGAGAAGTGGCAGTGGCTAGAAGGCCGGTGACGACGAACGCCGAAGCCTGCCCAAACAAGGAGAGGAGGCAGCTTCGGAGGAAACCGTGACAGTACACCCCCTTGACGCGCAGCTCCAGCAGCGCGCCGACACCGGCCTCGGGGACGGCCAGGAGGATGCGGAACAGCGCGATCCGGATGGCGACGGTGGAAATCCCGCAACAGGGAGGGATCGAGGACATCTTTCACCGGGACCCAGCACCGCTCCTCCGGACCGTACCCCTCCCACTCAACGAGGTACTGAAGGCCCCCCACCTGACGCCTCGAATCCAGGATGGAATGGACGGAGTATGCCAGGGCCCCCTCGATGTCCAGAGGGGGCGGAGGGACCTCACACACCTCAGACTCCTGGAGTGGACCAGCCACCACCGGCCTGAGGAGAGACACGTGAAACAAGGGGTTAATACGGTAATCAGGGAGCAGCAACCTATACATAACGTCGTTCACTCTCCTCAGGACTTTGAACGGCCCCACAAACCGCGGGCTCAGCTTCCGGTAGGGGCAGGTTACGGGTCGAGTGCCAGGCCCGATCACCCGGTACAAAGACCGGGGCCTCACTGCGGTGGTGGTCAGCGTTGGCCTTCTGGCGACGCACGGCACGCTGGAGGTGGACGTGTGCGGCGTTCCACGTCTCCTCCGCACGCCGAAACCAGTCGTCCACCGCAGGAGCTTCAGTCTGGCTCTGATGCCACGGTGCTAGTGGAGGAGTGGCGGAAAGCGTTCTGGGCATATTCGGCCCATGGCAAGAACACAGACCACTCCCCCGGCCGGTTCTGGCAGTAGGACCACAGGAACCTACCCACATCCTGATTCACCCGTTCCACCTGCCCATTAGATTTGGGGTGAAACCCAGAGGTAAGGCTGACCGAGACCCACAGACGTTCCATGAACGCCTTCCAGACCCTAGACGTAAACTGGGGACCCCAGTCAGACACTATGTCCTCTGGCACCCCGTAGTGCCGGAAGACGTGAGTAAACAGGGCTTCCGCAGTTTGCAGGGCCGTGGGGAGACCGGACAGAGGAACGAGGCGGCAGGCTTTAGAGAAGTGGCCCACAATGACCAGGATGGTGGTGTTACCCTGAGAGAGGGGAAGATCAGTTAGGAAATCGATCGAAAAGTGGGACCATGGCCTTTGTGGAACTGGTAAGGGATGTAACTTACCCGCTGAAAGGTGCCTAGGTGCTTTACTCTGGGCGCACACCGAGATGGACGAGACATACACCCTCACGTTCTTAGCCAAGGTAGGCCACCAGTACTTCCCGGGCGGGCAGCGCACTGTACTGCCGATGCCTGGGTGACCAGAGGAGGGGGACATGTGTGCCCTATATATAAGACGATCACGGACACTAGACGGCACGTACCGAAGCCCAGCTGGGCACTGAGGTGGAGATGGCTCTGTGCGTAACGCCCGCTCTATGTCCGCGTCCACCGCCCACACCACCGGCGCCACAATGCAGGAGGTCGGCAGTATGGGGGTGTTGTCAATGGGCCTCTCCTCTGTGTCGTAGAGCCGTGACAGTGCGTCTGCCTTCACGTTCTTAGTGCCTGGTATATAGAACAGCGTGAAATCAAACCGGGTGAAGAACAAGGCCCACCTGGCCTGGCAAGGGTTCAGCCTCCTCGCTGCCCGGATGTACTCCAGGTTATGGTGGTCAGTCCAGACGAGGAAAGGGTGTTTAGCCCGCTAGAGCCAGTGCCTCCACGCTGTCAGGGCTCTGACAACAGCCAACAGCTCCCGATCACCAACATCATACTGTAGTTCTGCTCCGCCGGGCTGAGCTTCTTAGAGAAGAAGGGTGGCATGCCCGAGCATTGGGATAGGACAGCGCCTACCCCTACCTCGGACGCGTCCAACTCCACTACGAACGGCAATGATGGATCGGGATGGGCCAGTACTGGGGCTGAGGTGAACAGTGCCCTCAGGTTACTGAAAGCCCTGTCAGCCTCAGCAAACCAGCGGAGCCGGGACGGCCCACCCTTCAACAGAGAGGTGATGGGGGCTGCGACCTTGCCAAAGCCATGGATAAACCTCCGATAGTAATTGGCAAAGCCAATGAAGCACTGCACCTCCATTACCGTGGTTGTAGTCCGCCAATTACGCACGGCTGAAATGCGGCCTCCCTCCATTTCCACACCTGAGGTGGTGATGTGGTATCCATGGAAGGAGACAGATTGTTAAAAGAACAGACATTTTTTGGCTTTTGCATACAGTTCATGCTCCAACAGTCGGCCAAGCACTCTGCGAACCAGAGACATATGCTCAGCGTGCGTAGCGGAAAACACCAGGATGTCATCGATGTAGACCACCACACCGCGACCAAGCATGTCCCGAAACACCTCGTTCACAAAGGACTGGAAGACTGATGGGGCATTCATCAACCCATACAGCATCACCAGGTATACATAATGCCCCGTGATTTTGCTAAATGCTGTCTTCCATTCGTCCCCTTCACGGACACGCACCAGGTTGTACACACTCCTGAGATCTAATTTCGTGAAGAAGCGCGCCCCATGCATTGATTCGATCACAGAGGAAATGAGGGGTAGAGGGTAACTATAGCAAATGGTAGTTTGATTAAGTGCACGGTAATCAATGCAAGTGCGCAGACCCCCGTCTTTCATCTTCACGAAAAATACACTTGATGAGGCGGGTGAAATGGAGGGACGTATGAACCCCTGATGCAGGGACTCGGAGACGTATGTCTCCATAGCCTCTGTTTCAGCCTGCGACAGGGGATATACATGACTCCTGGGAGGCACAGCATCTAACCGGAGGTTTCTAGCACAATGGGGTGGTAATTTGGTCGCCTGCGTTTTGGAAAAAGCTCGCGCCAAATCGAGGTATTCGGGGGGGATGCGCACGGTGGAGGCATTGTCTGAACTTTCCACCGTGGTCGTACCAACGGAAACAGCTAGACACCCACCCTGACACTCTCGCGACCACCCCGTGAGAACCCTCTGCGGCCATGAAAAGGTGGGGTCGTGTAGTGCTAGCCAGGGAAGGCCCGACACAACAGGTAAATCAGGGGACTCAAGAATATGAAAGGTGATTTGCTCCTTATGCGTCTCCTGCACAATCATAGTGACTGGTGCTGTAACCTCCCTAACAAAACCTGACCCTAATGGTCGACTGTCAATTGCTTTGATGGGCAATGGAATGGACAGGGGAACCAATGTAATACGTAGACTAAGAGCTAAATACCTGTCCATAAAGTTCCCAGCTGCGCCTGAATCTACTAGCGCCTTACACTGGGGACCTACCGTGTAATCAGGGAAGTGGACGTGGATGAGTAACTGTGCAGCAGAGGGTTCTGAACGAGTGTGGATTTCCGCTCCCTAGGGTGACATGAGAGCACCCTGCCTGCCGCCTGCAGAACCAGAAGAACTCTGACAACATCGTGCAGCAGAATGTCCTCTTCTGCCACAAGAGTGACACTGGATCTGTCATCCTACATTCTTCTGGACCATTGCACCACCCAGCTCCATCGGAACGTGAGCCGGGGTGAGGGGGGGTGAAACGGGCAGGCCCCTTCGGATGGCCATGTCCACCAGTTGTTCGAAGGTCAGAGTGGTATCCTGGCAGGCTAGCTCCCTTCGGACGTCCTCACGCAGGCTGAATCGGAATTTGTCGATGAGGCATCGCTCGTTCTACCCGGACCCAGCCGCTAGTGTTCTAAACTCCAGAACAAAGTCTTGTGCGGTCCTCGTCCCCTGCCTCAGATGGAACAGACACTCGCCCGCCTCTCTTCCTTCGGGGGGATGATCAAAGACTGCCCGGATGAGGCGAGCGAACTCTCTGTAGTTGTCCAACGCATCTCCTCCTTCACTCCAGACCGCGTTGGCCCACTCCAGGGCTTTCCCCGAGAGGCAAGAGACGAAGGCGGACACCTTCTCCCGATCCGATGGAGCAGGGCTGATGGTGTTGTAATAGAGGTCCAGCTGCAGGAGGAAACCCTGGCAGCGGGCAGCTATCCCGTCGTATTCCCTCGGTAGAGACAGATGAATACCCCTGGTTGCTGGTGTGTGGGTGGCTGGATCCGGTCGCTCAGCTGGTTGTGCAGGGTCGGGTCCTCTCCTCTCCAGGCGCTGGACAGCCTGGAGAACCCAATCCATCGCTTCGCCCAAGCTGGCTAATATATTGGAATGCTCCCGGACCCGCTCAACGACTCCAGGCATATTCCCCGTTCCTGCTGACTCCATTCTGTTGGTTGTGTTATTCTGTAGCGGGTGATTCGGAGTCAGGCGCAGGAGGTGTGAATCACAGAATATGGTTTATTCGTCCAATACAGCAGTTAGCAGCAATACGTAAACCAAATACAGTGTGCCTTCAATGCGTACTGGGAACACAAAAACACACGGGTGAATATCCAGGCGATAAAAGTCACATAATGCTCAACCGAGCTAGCGACACCTCCACATGAAACAATAACACACAAAGACATGGGGAGCAGAGGGAATAATTATACACTGATGAGGGGATATGTACCAGGTGTGTGTGAATAACAAGACAAAACAAATGGAATGATGAAAAGAGGAGTGGCAGTGGCTAGAAGGCCGGTGACGACGAACGCCGAAGCCTACCCAAACAAGGATATGAGGCAGCTTCAGAGGGAGGCGGGACAGTTATGTAGTATTGATCTGAGTGAGATAAGCAGTGTAATCTATTCAGTTATGTAGTATTGATCTGAGTGAGATAAGCAGTGTAATCTATTCAGTTATGTAGTATTGATCTGAGTGAGATAAGCAGTGTAATCTCTTCAGTTATGTAGTATTGATCTGAGTGAGATAAGAAGTGTAATCTATTCAGTTATGTAATATTGATCTGAGTGAGATAAGCAGTGTAATCTATTCAGTTATGTAGTATTGATCTGAGTGAGATAAGCAGTGTAATCTATTAAATTATATAGTATTGATCCGAGTAAGATAAGCAGTGTAATCTATTCAGTTTGGACAGAGAGGCGGCTTTCATGATGGCCTTCCACCCACCCACTCTACCAGATATGTAAAGGCCCGCGGAGAGGGAGAGAGACAACCCATATCTACGGTATGTTTATTTATTTTCCCTTTTGTACATTAACTATTTGAACATCGTTACAACACTATATATAGACATAATATGACATTTGAAATGTCTTTATTCTTTTGGAGTGTAATGTTTACATATATTTCCCATGCAAATAAAGCCCTTTGAATTGAATTGAGTTGAATTGAGAGAGAGAGAGAGAGAGAGAGAGAGAGAGAGAGAGAGAGAGAGAGAGAGAGAGAGAGAGAGAGAGAGAGAGAGAGAGAGAGAGAGAGAGAGAGAGAGAGAGAGAGAGAGAGAGAGAGAGAGAGAGAGAGAGAGAGAGAGAGAGAGAGAGAGAGAGAGAGAGAGAGAGAGAGTGATGAGAGTGTGCATGTTTGCGTGTGTATTTGAGACATATCCAGGCCTTGTATAAATCGATACCATGTTATGTGATGGCTGCTTCCAGGAAAAAGGCAGTGGGTATGATGTGTGTGTGTGTGTGTGTGTGTGTGTGTGTGTGGACGTGTTTAACTATTCTTGTGGGGACCAGAAGTCCCCACAAGAATAGTAAACTATCAAGAATTTGACCAACTGGGGACATTTTGTTAGTCCCCACGAGGTCAAATTCTATTTCTAGTGGGTTTAGAGTTAAGGTTAGAATTAGTGTTAGGGTTAGAATTATGTTAAGGGTTAGAGTTAGGAGCTAGGGTTAATTTTACTTTTAGGGTTAGGAGCTAGGGTTAGGTTTAGGGTTAGGGTTAGGGTTAAGGTTAGGGTTAAGGTTAGGATTAGGGTAAGGATAAGGGTACGGGTTAGGGTTAGGGTTAGGGGTTAGGGAAAATAGGATTTTGAATGGGACTGAATTGTGTGTCCCCATAAGGTTAGCTGTACAAGACTGTGTGTGTGTGTTTGTGCCTGTGTACATGCTCGCGCGTGTGTGTGTCTGTGCGTGCCTGTGTACGCGCGTGTGTGTGTGCGTGCCTGTGTACGTGCGCGTGTGTGTGTGTCTGTGTGTCTGATTGAATTCCCGAGAGATGAATTCATCATCTTTAGGGGACAGAACAGAGAAAGGTACAACCCTATCAATCCTGGTGTTTCTCTTAACTCTCCCTGTCTGTCTGTCTTTCTGTCTGGGATTGGCTTCCTTTGGGTTTCTGTCTATGTTCTGTCTGGTTGTGTTGGGTCTCTAGCTGTTCTGTCTGGTTTTGTTGGGTCTCTAGCTGTTCTGTCTGGTTGTGTTGGGTCTCTAGCTGTTCTGTCTGGTTGTGTTGGGTCTCTAGCTGTTCTGTCTGGTTGTGTTGGGTCTCTAGCTGTTCTGTCTGGTTGTGTTGGGTCTCTAGCTGTTCTGTCTGGTTGTGTTGGGTCTCTAGCTGTTCTGTCTGGTTGTGTTGGGTCTCTAGCTGTTCTGTCTGGTTGTGTTGGGTCTCTAGCTGTTCTGTCTGGTTTTGTTGGGTCTCTAGCTGTTCTGTCTGGTTGTGTTGGGTCTCTAGCTGTTCTGTCTGGTTGTGTTGGGTCTCTAGCTGTTCTGTCTGGTTTTGTTGGGTCTCTAGCTGTTCTGTCTGGTTGTGTTGGGTCTCTAGCTGTTCTGTCTGGTTGTGTTGGGTCTCTAGCTGTTCTGTCTGGTTGTGTTGGGTCTCTAGCTGTTCTGTCTAGTTGTATTGGATCTCTGGCTGTTCTGTCTGGTTGTGCATTTCATCTCTCGGGTCATTCTGTCTGGCTGTCTTCCCTTACGAAACAAAAACAATTCAAAATGGCATTTCCACGTGAAATAACTGTTTTCACATGTTGATCTTAAATTTCACATTTCAAACCACATTTTCACTGGTATTACATTTAGAGTCCCCATGTTAAGACCACCATTTCACATGAGAAGAAAAACATGTGAATTGCAGTTGCACGTGAAATATGTGGTTTCAAATCTTGAAAACTTTTACCTGAAAATCAGATATGCCTTTTCAGTTGTAAAAATCAATCACATGTAAAAATCACATTTACAGTTTCACATGTACAGTTGAAGTCGGAAGTTTACATACACCTTAGCCAAATACATTTCAACTCAGTTCCCTGTTTTAGGTCAGTTAGGATCACCACTTATTTTAAGAATGTGAAATGTCAGAATAATAGTAGAAAGAATGATTTCTTTCAGCTTTTATTTCTTTCATCACATTTCCAGTGGGGTCAGAAGTTTAAATACACTCAATTAGTATTTGGTAGCATTGCCTTTAAATTGTTTAACTTGGGTCAAACGTTTCGGGTAGCCTTCCACAAGCTTCCCACAATAAGTTGGGTGAATTTTGGCCCATTCCTCCTGACAGAGCTGGTGTAACTGAGTTAGGTTTGTAGGCATCCTTGCTCGCACACGCTTTTTCAGTTCTGCCCACAAATGTTCTATAGGATTGAGGTCAGGGCTTTGTGATGGCCACTCCAATACCTTGACTTTGTTGTCCTTAAGCCATTTTGCCACAACTTTGGAAGTATGCTTGGGGTCGTTGTCCATTTGGAAGACCCATTTGCGACCAAGCTTTAACTTCCTGAGTGATGTCTTGAGATGTTGCTTCAATATATCCACTAATTATCCTTCCTCATGATGCCATCTATTTTGTGAAGTGCACCAGTCTCTTCACGGTTGGGATGGTGTTCTTCGGCTTGCAAACATCCCCCTTTTTCCTCCAAACATAACGATGGTCATTATGGCCAAACAGTTCTATTTTTGTTTCATCAGACCAGAGGACATTTCTCCAAAAAGTACGATTTTTGTCCCCATGTGCAGTTGCAAACCGTAGTCTGGCTTTTTTTATGGCAGTTTTGGAGCAGTGGCTTCTTCCTTGCTGAGCGGCCTTTCAGGTTATGTCGATATAGGACTTGTTTTATTGTGGATATAGATACTTTTGTACCTGTTTCCTCCAGCATCTTCACAAGGTCCTTTGCTGTTGTTCTGGGATTGATTTGCACTTTTCGCACCAAAGTACGTTCATCTCTAGGAGACAGAATGCGTCTCCTTCCTGAGCGGTATGACGGCTGCGTGGTCCCATGGTGTTTATACTTGCGTACTATTGTTTGTACAGATGAACGTGGTACCTTCAGGCATTTGGAAATTGCTCCCAAGGATGAACCAGACTTGTGGAGGTCTACAAATTTTTTTCGGAGGTCTTGGCCTGATTTCTTTTGATTTTCCCATGATGTCAAGTAAAGAGGCACTGAGTTTGAAGGTAGGCCTTGAAATACATCCACAAGTACACCTCCAATTGACTCAAATGATGTCAATTAGCCTATCAGAAGCTTCTAAAGCCATGACATCATTTTCTGGAATTTTCCAAGCTGTTTAAAGGCACAGTCAACTTAGTGTATGTAAACATCTGACCCACTGGAATTGTGATACAGTGAATTATAAGTGAAATAATCTGTCTGTAAACAATTGTTGGACAAATTACTTGTGTCATGCACAAAGTAGATGTCCTAACTGACTTGCCAAAACTATAGTTTGTTAACAAGAAATTTGTAGAGTGGTTGAAAAACTAGTTTTAATGACTCCCATCCTATGTGTATGTAAACTTCCGACTTCAACTGTAAGAAACATTCACATGTGAAAATCTAACTTTCACATGTGGAATTACAAGTTCACATCTGGCTGTGAAATAGTGTTATTCTCTCACAAAGGTGGTGTTAACATGTTGCAGTAGCAATGTTCCGCATATGGAATTGCAAATTCTGTAATGCCGTTCTGTAAAAAGGTGACTTAGCCTACCTGAAATAATAAATCAAGTGCATAAAAAAATATTATTTATTATTTCTGAGCCATCCATTCAACAATGTGATGACAAAACAAAGTGTGTTTATCAATTTACCTGATTTTGCAAACCATAACTTTGGACAAAATTCAAGACGTGAATATTCTTGTAATGCTTTTAGTATAAAAACAATTTAATTACTGCTCAATTTGAGCAATATGAATTTGTGATTAGCCTAATCATGATTGATCACAGCAAATTATTCGATAAACTCGAGTAAATGTTTGAATGGTTTGACAGCTCTACTTGACATTAAAATGTGAAAATGCACATGTGAAAGTGTAGCGGACATGAGTTGGTTATGGTTGCTCATGGTCACGTATTGACGTAGCCCCACCTGTGACTTCAAAATGTGTGTTGGCTCTCTTGGTCTAATGGTTTTGACGTTGGGATACCCAGGTTCTAATCTCACCAGTTACGAAAGCACTAACTTGAAACTTTATAATATCACGTGAAATGTTGGGAAACCTCATGTGAAAAATGTACATATGAAATTTCCATATAAAACTTAACCCGTTTTCCAACGTGACATTTTCACATAATTTGCTCATGTGAAAAGTAAATGTAAAACGTCACACGGGTCCGAAAACCACGTGTCGGACTTTCATGCTTATATATATTTTTATTTATTTATTTTACATGTGAAATTTGTCACATGTGATTTGTTCATACATGTGTGTTCACACGTGTCTTAAAACCACATGTGTCCTTTTCACATTCTTTTTTCATGTAGTAAGGGTTGTGTCAGTGTCTGTGTCTATCATTCGTCTCTATCTAGGCCCCTATCTATCTCCCTGGGCCCTCTGGCTTTGGCGCTTTCCTGCTCTGTCTGTCTTGTCATTTCTGTTCTGTTCTGTCTCGTTCTGTTAATGTCCATCTGTCTTTATCTGTCAGTATGTGTGTTCTCTCTCTCTCTCTCTCCTCTCTCTCTCTCTCTCTCTCTCTCTCTCTCCTCTCTCTCCTCTCTTGCTCCTTTTCCGCCTCTCTCTTTTTCTTTCTCTCTCTCTCTCTCTCTCTCTCTCTCTCTCTCTCTCTCTCTCTCTCTCTCTCTCTCTCTCTCTCTCTCTCTCTCTCTCTCTCTCTCTCTCTCTCTCTCTCTCTCTCTCTCTCTCTCTCTCTCTCTCTCTCTCTCTCTATTTATACTTAGTCCATTAACAGGGTTAATTCCCACTGATAAACGCATAATGATTCTGTCACTACCAACACATCAGCTGGAGATGACAGTGATATCACTGATGACAGTGTGACTGTTTGTATGACATACTGGATGTAAATGTGATATATTTGTCATAATATATGTATATGTCTCCTGTTGTGGCAGATTGAAACAGATTGACAACGTGAGAACAGTGAGAGCGCAGCACTTACCACCATTGGTATAGTCTTCCATGCTTATCATGTGCCATGTGTGCCAAGGCTTGGAGAATGAATAGAGGGGAAAACTTTCAATATTCAATATTTCTCAAAAGTGAAGAATCAGCAGTCCTCCTTGCCAGCACCCTGCCTAGTGATAACCCCACCTCTTTCTCTCATTCACAACTTTTCTTCTCCTTCACTAAATGTGTGTGTGTGTGTGTGTGTTGGCCAAAGCTATGGGGAAATGAATGGGTTTTTTGGAGGGTTTTGATAAACGCAGAAAAGAAGGTCTGTGGTAAACACAGGCTTAGGAGATCTGATACGTTTTGTTCTATGAGATAATCTTCATATCAGCTAACGTCCCCTTTTGTGCATTTTGAAGCATTTATGTAATAAAAACAAGCACATAAATCACATAAAGGCTTCATAATTCATAAAGGTCATGTTAACTGACTGATATTATCTTTTAGAATGAAACATATAAGATATCCTAAGCCTGCATTAACCTCAGCCCTTATTTTCGGCGTTTATCCCAAAACCCCATTCTTTCCCCATTCATTTTCCCCATAGGAATGGCTGAACCAACCAGAGGTCACTCATTTCCCTTTTTTTAGGACATTTTTAGGACTACAAAACTGGGGAGCTCTAATCAGTCTCACTTTGCTTTCATCCTTCTAAATCCTGACCCCTTGTCTATCTCTCATTCAATATTCCTTGTACTTTTTGGCCATCTCTTTCTGTCACAGGGGAAGAGGGAGACAGAAGGAATGAGGGAAAGCGAGGGAGATGGAGAAGGGGAGAGAGAGCGAGAGAGAGAAGGGAAGAGAAGAGAGGGAAGGGGGGGGGGAAGAGGTGCATGGTGGTTAAAACATGATAATTTGTCATGTGTTGAAGGCTTAAGAAAAGATTAGTTAACCTTTTCAGCCTATTCCCACGAGACACAGGAGGGAGAAAACCCCAGCTAACACACACACACACACACACACACACACACACACACACACACACACACACACACTCACACACACACTCACACACACACACTCACACACACACACACATAGACGTGGTAGGTGTAGATGACATTGGGGTGATACAGAGGGTCACAGCTAGCCAATGAAGAAAGAGATATAGCTAGAGATGGAGAGAGAGAGTGGAAAGAGCCAGACAAGCAGGGAGAGAGATGGAGGGTGAGAGAGAAGGAGAAAGAGAGAGAAAGAAAGGTGAGAGAGGGTGAGAGGCGCTCGCTCTCCATCCTCTCTAGTGAAGTGATTTTATATTTCTCAAACAATGACGCAATCCCAGCTTCACATCTTCCTTCCTCTCGCTCTCTCTCTCTCTCCTCTTTTCTCTGCGCTCTCTCTCTCTGACCTCTCTGTCATTCGCTCCTTCTACTCGTTCCTCCACCAGACTGTACGTTCCTACACCAGACTGTACATTCCTACACCAGACTGTACGTTCCTCCACCAGACTGTACGTTCCTACACCAGACTGTACGTTCCTACACCAGACTGTACATTCCTACACCAGACTGTACGTTCCTACACCAGACTGTACGTTCCTCCACCAGACTGTACGTTCCTACACCAGACTGTACATTCCTACACCAGACTGTACGTTCCTACACCAGACTGTACGTTCCTACACCAGACTGTAGATTC
>NW_028159090.1:20000-26535 GCF_964263955.1 Coregonus lavaretus | reverse complement strand
GAGATGGAACTCCCGTGGATGGCGTTCTCCACCAGGAAGTAGCTCACCTGGCTGTTGGCGTCCAGGTCAGGGTCGGTTGCTAATAGCGACGTCAGGTAGGCCCCAGGGGCGTTGTTCTCTGATCTGAATACCTCATAGCGTCCCTTTTGGAAGCGCGGAGCGTTGTCGTTCTCATCCAGCACGTGCACGGTGAAGTGCTTGATGGTCGAGAGGCTGGGGGTGCCGCGGTCCTCGGCGATGACCGTCAGACTGAACTCTGACCTCTTCTCCCGATCCAGTGAGATGTTAGTGAGGATCATGTAGTTGTTCTCGTATGTCTTCTGTAGTTTAAAACTCCCCTGGCCGTGGAGTTTACACACAACCTCTCCATTGAGACCGGAATCTAAGTCCTCCACTCTTACCAAGGCCACGAAGGTATCCAATGGAGCAGCCTCTGAGATATAGGCCGCATCCTCTTTCCCTCTTTCCCCTTGGGACATCAGATTGATGCTGATGTCTGGTTTGTTGTCATTTACGTCGACTACCTTGATGATGATCTTGCAGTGCGCTGGCATGGAGTTGGGGCCCATATCCTGGGCTTGGACGTCGATGTCATATGACGTCATGCTTTCGAAGTCCACGCGCCTCATGAGCGTCAGGTGGCCATTATCCGAGTTGATCTTGAAGGTTTCCACGATTTTTGGGGACACGTGACTGCTGAAGGAGTAGACGATTTTGGCATTGGTTCCATCATCTGCATCGGTTGCGTTCAGATCAATAAGGAGAGATCCAACAGGTGAATTCTCCAATAGATTTATCACATAAGAAGACTGTTCGAAAACAGGACTGTTATCGTTTGAATCTGCCACGCTAATTTTGAGGAGAGTAGAACCGGTTTTAGGGGGAACGCCCTTATCTGAGGCTGTCAGCTGAAGTTCATAACCCGGCTGCGTCTCCCTGTCCAGCTCCCTGAGCACCACCAGCTCCGAGTACTTAGCCCCGTCTGTTCTACTCTGAATGTCAATCTTGAAGTAGTTGTTGGGCTCGAGGGAGTAAGTATAGAGGGAGTTCTCCCCGACGTCGGGGTCACTCGCGCTGTCCAGGGGAATGCGCGCCCCCACTGCCGCGCTCTCCGAGATCTCTATGGGGATGACGGCGCGGGCGAACTGGGGCGCGTTATCGTTAATGTCCAACACTTCCACCTCGACGTGGAAGAGCTGCAAGTGTTCTGTTGGAAGAGTCAGAACGTCGAATTCGATGGAACAGTTGAGGTTCTTCTCGCAGAGCTTCTCTCGGTCTATTTTGGAACGGATGCTGATCTCTCCGTCCTGCTCGCGCACGGAGAGGAAAGACGTGCTACCTCTCTGCATGGCTCGGAAGCGCAGAGACACAGAACTTGGAAGTTTGACCAAAACATCAGCCACGTCTTCTTTTAGCCGTGCAATAACAGTCCCCACCTTCTGTTCCTCGTAAACTTGATATTTTAATGTTTTACCTGTGACGTTTTTCGTGGCCATTGCCATAACGGCGAGAAGTATCCATATTCGGATATAAAATACGCAGATCATTTTACCAGGTTCCATCTTTGAAGTAATCCCTTGGGTGATTCTGAAAGTAATTCCAAAACAGCTCCTTTACGCAGCCTGTTGTGATTCTGTTCTTGTAGCCTAATAAACTTAACGAATCCACTGCGCCCTGACGACAGTCATTAGGCTAATTGAAGCGCATTCTCCAAAGGCTAGATATTCCAATTTAAACACGTTCGTGCATCAAACAACGCAGGTTATTTCGTTCCGCAGTCGTTTCTAATAGAAAACACAACGTCCAAACTGAGAGTGAGTTGCCTAAGGATCCCTTCCACGCATACAAATCTGTTGCGCGTGTTCTGTGGCGGAGTCTCTGAATAGACTCCTATAGAGCACAGCTTAAATCTGTGCGTCTCTCTGTTTGTGTGCAGTGCCGTGCGCTCTCTCTCGCTCTCTCGCTCCGTCTGGTGGCTCCCCCAAAATAGCCCGCCTCAATCTAACCAGAACAACGGAACAGCGGTCCCTTTCTATGCTCCCAGCAAGACAAAACGCTTCCTAAATCAAATGCTAACCCGGTGACCACTCAAAACAGAGGCGAGGATAGAGGGGAGAGTAGGAGGGAGGGGAGGAGAGAGCGAGAGGGGGCAAACTCCGCCCTCTCGGGTTCTCCTTCCACTTTCTTTCTTCACTTTCACCCCTGAGAAGAGGATAGAGGGAGGGAGAGAGAGAGAGAGAGAGAGAGAGAGAGAGAGAGAGGAGAGAGAGAGAGAGAGAGAGAGAAGAGAGAGAGAGAGAGAGAGAGAGAGAGAGAGAGAGAGAGAGAGCGTGCCTCAACAATAGGGAAGGGTAAAATAACTCAAGAGAAACTTTCATTGGTGACGTTTGCCGGTTCGACTTTTTGTTAGTCGCGGTTAGAAGATGTCAGTTTTGTTTATGAGGGTAGGAGTCTCTCGCTTTTGGTCTGTTGTAGCAGACAGACTGGAGACAGAGCTAGGCTAATGTAGGATATACATTATTCTTCCTAAAGTATTGTTTCGAATTTTGTTAGGTGCAGAAAGACTGGAGACAGGGATAGGCTAGGCGATACATTTGGAGGCTACGTTCTTATTTATAACGTTTCAAATTATGAGTTGTCACAAGTGTTTATGTGTGTTGGCTTAACTAGCGAATTGAGAATTATCGTCACCAGTTTCACCAATTAGTTATTATAGCAAATGGCATATAGGGAATACCCAAATTAGACACACACAAACACACACACACACACACACACACACACACACACACACACACACACACAGCTAGCTTGCATGGACGCTGCATACATTCATTTTCTCCCTGATATTTTTATTCGGTGTCAGTTGAGTCGCCTTCCTTCCTCCTCCCTTCCTCCCTCCTCCTCCCTCTCCCTCTCTTGGATGTTGTTGAGCAAAATGTTCACATGCGCCTCTTCTCCTAATCTGTGGCCGGTCGTGGGCGAGGGTAAGCCGGCTAAAGCAGTGTGGCGAATCACCGTGAAAGGGAGCCGGGTACTAATGAATGAGTTTAGGACTCGGTCACGCCGGGTACATCTCTGTCCCTGTGCATAATACTGTTTAACATTCTCCAACTTCACAGATACACACACACACACACACACACACACACACACACACACACACACTCACGCACACACACACACACACACATGCAAGTATCCCATGCAAAATATTTTTAAAAACAAGAGGAACATGCGCAACTGGGACTGCGCAAACCCATGACCATCTGGCACGGTCTGCCTGACACCCCAACCCCAGTCATTGCACCCGACCAAACACGTCTCTAAGGCTGTGCGTACCAAATTGCAGCCTATATAGTGCCCTGTGGCCCTGGTCAAAAGTAGTGCCTATAAAGGCAGTAGGATGCTATTCAGGACACGGCTCCAACTCACTCCCCTCCATCCATGCATTCCGAGGGGAAATTAGCTTGTCACCGTATGACTCCGAGACAGACAACAACAAAATGGGGGGGGGGGGGGGGGGGGGGGCACATCATGTTTGGGAACGTATCCAACATCTTGTATGGAATCATATGCAATCATCTGTTGACGTGCCCGTTTAAAATCTCTCCATCTCTTTAACACAGTCATCTAAACGCACACGACACATATGGGCGCTTATCCAAAATCTTCTGTTTAAGAGTAACCAATGTAAGACCTACAAGCTCTCACATTCTCACGTCAGAATTCGACTTTCTGTTTGGGAACGTATCCAACATCTTGTATGGAATCATATGCGATCATCTGTTGACGTGCCCGTTAAAATTCTCCCCATCTCTTTCACACAGTCATCTAAACGCACACGACACATATGGGCGCTTATCCAAAATCTTCTGTTTAAGAGTAACCAATGTAAGACCTACAAGCTCTCGCATTCTCACGTCAGAATTCGACTTTCAACCATATTTCTCAAACCTCAAATCACAAAGTTGTTCCTAAAACATGCGATCATCTGTGGATTTGACCGTTTAACCATGCATGGAATATCTCACCCACTTTCATTCACTCTCCCCACACGTGTAGACCATAAATAATGGAATTTGCTAACTGGGTAAAAGTGATAGAACTTTATGCATGACCTATATGGTTCCATGTAAGACAAGACGCTATAAGTCCATAAGGTGGATATGAATGAAACAATGCTCTCTCCCAATTATTGTCAACATGAGATATGGCGGATAAACATTTACTGACAGTCAACTGAGATCCGCGATGAATTTCAACGTTATACTCGTTATGTAAATTGGCTTAAGTTGTGTGGACTTTCTATTTGATTCCAACGCATCTGAAAGCGTTCTATAGGGTTCCAAATTTGCATAATGAGTTATCTGATTCCCAAAACGTGCACTGACATCGACAGAAGGTGCACATTTGACCCCTCTGAACCTTAAATTGGCGCAAAAACGTTGCTCTTAATCTTAATAATTATATGCATAGCTCTGACTATGTTTGAAAAACGTTCCCTTTGAATGATTTCTTCTTTCTTCTGTCTCGTAGACTATTTAACCAGTTTTGATACGGGACTGGTGCTTTCCATAGAGCCCGAGCGCCACACAAAGACCTAATGCAATTATACCTCGCGCGCTAGGGTGCTAATCACATTTTCGGGAACAAAGAAGCGAAAGTCCTTCCGAGTTTATGGAAAGAGGAGAATAAAAAGAGAGAAAGAACAGAAAAAAGAGAGAGGGAATGTTTTAAACTCTGGGTGAGAAATATAACAATTGATGTAGCTATGAAGAAAAGGGTTGTAGGCTATAATTCGTCTTAAAGCAGATGTGAGCTTGATAAGTTTAGGCACGCTACCATATCAAAATAATCATATCTATTTCTTTATAAATTAAGTGGCGAATGAAGTATTAATAGAAGAAGAGAAACAATGTAGTAAAGGAAAGTTAAGCAAGTAATTTCTATAAAGCAGCTGCAATTGAGATGTTTTCTGCTGTGGCAAATTCGTTTTTTATAATCAGTCAAACAATGGACTAATCTAGTTGGAAGGCCAGTCGATGGTGTAGAAAGCATAATCAATGGTGTAGATAGGCTAATCAATGGTGTAGATAGGCTAATCGATGGTGTAGATAGGCTAATCAATGGTGTAGATAGGCTAATCGATGGTGTAGATAGGCTAATCAATGGTGTAGATAGGCTAATCAATGGTAGTCAATGAATCGATAAAGTGACAAAACAGGACAAACAGACAACACATATAACCTGGTGAATATTTCTCATGTAATCATGGAGCGTCCAACAAAAGACCTATGGTGTGGTTATCTTGTAGCCATAAAGTCATAGGGTGAATGTAACTACTGTCATTGATATTCATCCTATTCTCTCCCATAGTCTCCCTTCCCTTTGAGACAATTGGAGCAGCAGGTGGAACGTTTTCCATAGCAATGGCGTTCGGATCGAATCTGGCGGTCTGGTCTCTCTGTGTTCTAGAATGGTAGAGACAAACGGAATGCGCCACCAGTAGACTGCGGCGGGCCAACCAATAAGGCTGCTGTTGGGTTGTAAAGGCACGCGAGCATCTGCCGGCTCGTCTGCCTGTATTGTCATTCATTCAATTAGCGGCCAGCGCAGATTCCAGTTGGTGTGTCTCTCTTTCTCTCTCCGGGTGTGTGTGCGTACGTGCGTGCTCGTGCACGCCCACTTCATTCAGGGGTGCTGATCCGAAGACTCCTGCCTGGTAGACCCACCCCCATCCAAACAATACAAAATTGTTATTCATCCGTGATCCCCAAGTCTTTTTCTCAATCCATCCATCCATCCATCCCCCTCCCAGTCTTTTATTGACGATTTTCTAGGAGTTTATTGCTTTATGACTCGTTGGCCACGAATGTGTCTGTCTATCTACCCGGATATAATAGTCTATTGGCTTGTATTCTTGTACGGCGCAGACGGTGCCCCGTGGTTGTGTTGCGCGCACACATGCAGGCTTTTCCGGGCAGCATATTGGCAGCAGTGTCAACAGTTGGGCGACAAATTTATTGCGCCTCAGACCTACTTGAAAAGGCCTCTTCGGCTGTTGGTGACGAGGGCCAATTACTGTATGGCAGTAGTGCTTCCAGACACTCAAAAACACATGACATTAATTAGGTTGGTATTGCCCCTTACACACACACACACACACACACACACACACACACACACACACACACACACACACACACACACACACACACACACACACACACACGCAAACACACACACACCCACGCGCGCGCGCACACACACACACACGCGCGCACACACACGCACACACACGCACACACACACACACGCACACACACACACACACACACACACACACACACACTTGCTACCACACAATTAGAGTTAAATGACCCCTTACCCTTTTATACACTAGGCCACTATACTAGCCTAGCACTACATCCCACCGCTAATGGTTGCCTTCCTCTTCCCTACACTGCAGCTATGTGATAATATTAGATAGACATCATGTGAGATTCATAATTAATCTAGTTTGGAATAATGA
>NW_028159090.1:7500-12500 GCF_964263955.1 Coregonus lavaretus | reverse complement strand
GGTGGACATACCTGTTCTCTCTTCGAAACGTTTGTACTATTGAGGACACGGTTGATCTCCCAATATTCGGCTGCACCCTTCGACACGCCTCAGCCATTGTAAGGCCATGATTGACAACATGGTCTACAAGGCCCTTATGTCATCAGATATGCGCCTATGTCCTCTTCTGCCTCTTCCTCTGTTTTGCCTTCCACCACGCATCCTTGCTCCTCTTCTTCCTCCTCTTGGCTGTTGACCCTGTTCGTTTCCTGGTCCATCCATTATTGGAAAATTGCAACTCTGTGTTGTGGTCTGTCTATATATGCTTGCCAATTGATTCTTCATGAGATGCACCTTTGAGCAATTTAGACAACTGGTTGATTGTTGGTTGAACTAACACTTTACATTCCTTCATGAGTGAGGGTTAATTTCACCTGCACGATTCAGCAATTTACGTTTTTGTACAAAAGGTCTAATAGAAATGTATAAAACTATCCTTGACAGTTTATGACAAATAGTTCAACAATTTTGCATGTAATGGCTTATGCAAGGAACTAATGCCTAGATGTTTTGAGGGGTAAGACTATTCAACAGAGAACCATCTACTATATTTTGATCAACATGACATGAGCAATTGAAAATGTGGAAAAAAGCTGACACTTGTACATTATCAATTGCAATATGTACAAAAGCAATTGCAATTTGTTCAAAGGAATAAGAAATTGCTTTAATGATGTGCACAAGTGACTAGATGATTTGGAATTTGTACAAGTAGTATCAAGAATTGCACTTTTGATCTAAGAAATGCACCAAAGCGACTGAGAAAAACTGTAATAGGAGAGAGGGAGGGTAGAGGGGTGAAAGTAGAGAGGGAAAGGAGAGTTGGAGATAGCAGAGGAGGAGGAGGGGAGTGGATGGGGTAGATGAGTGGAAGTGAAGAGATTGATTTACAGTGAGGGAAAAAAGTATTTGATCCCCTGCTGATTTTGTATGTTTGCCCACTGACAAAGAAATGATCAGTCTATAATTTTAATTGGTAGGTTTATTTGAACAGTGAGAGACAGAATAACAACAACAAAATCCAGAAAAACGCATGTCAAAAATGTTATAAATTGATTTGCATTTTAATGAGGGAAATAAGTATTTGACCCCCTCTTAATCAGAAAGATTTCTAGCTCCCAGGTTTCTTTTATACAGTTAACGAGCTGAGATTGGGAGCACACTCTTAAAGGGAGTGCTCCTAATCGCAGCTTGTTACCTGTATAAAAGACACCTGTCCACAGAAGCAATCAATCAATCAGATTCCAAACTCTCCACCATGGCCAAGACCAAAGAGCTCTCCAAGGATGTCAGGGACAAGATTGTAGACCTACACAAGGCTGGAATGGGCTACAAGACCATCGCCAAGCAGCTTGGTGAGAAGGTGACAACAGTTGGTGTTATTATTCGCTAATGGAAGAAACACAAAATAACTGTAAATCTCCCTCGGCCTGGGGCTCCATACAAGATCTCACCTCGTGGAGTTGCAATGATCATGAGAACGGTGAGGAATCAGCCCAGAACTACACGGGAGGATCTTGTCAATGACCTCAAGGCAGCTGGGACCATAGTCACCAAGAAAACAATTGGTAACACACTACGCCGTGAAGGACTGAAATCCTGCAGTGCCCGCAAGGTCCCCCTGCTCAAGAAAGCACTTATACAGGGCTGTCTGAAGTTTGCCAATGAACATCTGAATGATTCTGAGGAGAACTGGGTGAAAGTCTTGTGGTCAGATGAGACCAAAATCGAGCTCTTTGGCATCAACTCAACTCGCCTATGACCCCAAGAACACCATCGCCACCGTCAAACATGGGGACAGGACAAGGGGACAGGACAAATTCACCACATCAAAGGGACGATGGACGTGGCCATGTACCGTTAAATCTTGGGTGAGAACCTCCTTCCCTCAGGCAGGGCATTGAAAATGGGTTGTGGATGGGTATTCCAGCATGACAATGACCCAAAACACACGGCCAAGGCAACAAAGGAGTGGCTCAAGAAGAAGCACATTAAGGTCCTGGAGTGGCCTAGACAGTCTCCAGACCTTAATCCCATTGAAAATCTGTGGAGGGAGCTGAAGGTTCGAGTTGCCAAACGTCAGCCTCGAAACCTTAATGACTTGGAGAAGATCTGCAAAGAGGAGTGGAACAAAATCCCTCCTGAGATGTGTGCAAACCTGGTGGCCAACTGCAAGAAACGTCTGACCTCTGTGATTGCCAACAAGGGTTTTGCCAGCAAGTACTAAGTCATGTTTTGCAGAGGGGTCAAATACTTATTTCCCTCATTAAAATGCAAATCAATTTATAACATTTTTGACATGCGTTTTTCTGGATATTTGTTGTTGTTATTCTGTCTCTCACTGTTCAAATAAACCTTCCATTACATTTATAGACTGATCATGTCTTTGTCAGTGGGCAAACGTACAAAATCAGCAGGGGATCAAATACTTTTTTCCCTCACTGTATGGAGGAGGGGTGGAAGGGTGAAGGGAGAGTAGGAAGGAAAGAAAGTAGGAGTGGAGGTGTAGAGAGATTGAGCGATGGAGAGGGAGGGAGGGAGCGAGACAGGACAGTAGAAGGTGATTTATCCTGTCTGGTCTGGCTTCCCTGGTGGTTCTCATGTCTCACGTGTTTCTGTAGTTCAGCCTGTTTCCTTGGAGACCAGACACTCTTGACCTTTCACCTCTCTGTAATGTAACTCTGAGGCCTCTAGGTCACAAGTTCAGGGGCCGTCCCAAATGGCACCCTATTCCCTATACTAAATAGTGCACTACTTTTGACCAGAGCCCTATGGGTCAAAAGTAGCGCACTATATAGGGAATAGGGTGCCATTTGGGATGAACACCTTTCAGAAAAACACAGGTCCCCTGTGAGAGGAGACAAAACATTTCATCATAACACTGACTCATGGATGGGTGGAGTAGAGGAGGAGTGGAAGGGTTAGGAAAGGAGAGATGGGGAAAGGACGATTGGGTGGAAGAGAGGGTGGAAGAGAGGATTGGAAGAGAGGAGTGGAAGAGAGGAGTGGAAGAGAGGAGTGGAAGAGAGGAGTGGAAGAGAGGAGTGGAAGAGAGGGTGGAAGAGAGGAGTGGAAGAGTGAAGGAGAGGAGAGATGGGGAAAGGACGATTGGGTGGAAGAGAGGGTGGAAGAGAGGAGTGGAAGAGAGGAGTGGAAGAGAGGGTGGAAGAGAGGAGTGGAAGAGTGAAGGAGAGGAGAGATGGGAAAACTCCAGGACCCCTTTATAAACATACACATGATCCGTCATTGTACCCTGACCAACTAGGTTCGAACCCAAGTCTGCATACCACAAGACTGTGTTAGCCCGCTGAGCTTAAAGCCTCGATATACGTTCTGTGAGCTAACTTAGAGTACTGATTTAAGATCAGTTTGCCTTTTAGATCACAATGAATGAGATTACATGGACAGGGGGGACCTGATCCTAGATCAGCACTCCTTCTCTGAAATACTTTATGAATACGGGCCCAGGTCTCAGGCAAGGTTAATCATCACATGACTGTAGGTAATTCAGCCTGATCAGACAGCATGTTGTGGATACAGAATTACACTGACAGGCTCCGTCCCAAATGGCACCCAATTCCTTACACAGTGCACTACTTTTGACCAGGGTCCATAGTGCACTATGTAGGGAATAGGGTGCCATTTGGAACACAGACTCTAATATTTTTGCCTCTCCGCTAATGAGCAATTAATTCAAATCACGTCTTTCCAGCGTGGAATAAACAGAAAATGATTTTACCTGAGAGAAACTACAGGCTACAAAGGGTTGGAGCACACTGTTCCCCTTGAGAAGAAGCACATGGACACAGAGTGATACACACACACACACACACACACACACACACACACACACACACACAAATGCACGCGCACACACACTGTGAATCAACAGGAGCTTCCTTTTGTACCAAATTCTTCTTTATAAACAACAACAATTACCAGCTATAAAACTTATGCTTACTGTGTGTGTGGCTGTGGGTGCGTGTGTGTGTGTGTGTGTGTCTGTCTGTGTGTGTTACCATGACAGCATGTAGTTACAACAAAAGTAGGTCTGTAAGGCTCCAGGTATGGGTGTAGTGGGGAGGCGTGTCCAACTCCAGGTGCCATCTTGAATTAGGAGGAGAGCCTAGGATTGGTTGCTACTAAGAGGGATTTCAGTCCTCTTTTCTTCCATACTACTCACTGCTTTGGTGGCGATTAGACATTGAGTAGTTCAGAGCCTTCCATTTCCATTGGTCCTTTTGGATTTCTGTTGGATTGTTGACTTGAACCTGGACTTTCAAATCTGTTGCTGTGGCCTTGAGCAAGGCACTTAACCCTAATTGCTCCAAGGGCACTGTACAATGGCTACCCTGGGCCGTTACCTCACTTCCTGAGGGTGTCTCAGGGGGAGTTAGGATATGCAACCAAAAAAAAAAAAAAAACTTTACGTTACACACTTGTGTGTAACAGGACCAATAAAGCACCCGCCAAAATTATAATAATAATAATAATTATTATTATTATTATTATTATTATTATTATTATTAGAAATACTCAAAGACGAGGTTGATGTTTTCATTTATATTGTGGATTTGTTCTTTGGACTTTTGGCTCTGACAGGTCTACTCGTTAGTTAATTATGGCGTCATTATGTTGTTGCTAATGTTATTCCTATAAATACACCATTATTGCAGCGACCAAGTTCCCCCAACTCTTATTACTAGCAAGTTGTTGGTTTATGGACGTTTGTTTGTTACAACTTGCATTAGGAGAGAACGTTCTACAGTATTACTGCAGCTTGCATCTATTTCCTGTTTTGTTAAATGAAGGCAACGTTCATTTTAGAAACATTGTCCGCGTCCCAAACGACACCCTATTTCCTTTATAGTGCACTACTTTTGACCAGGACCCATATGGAATAGGGTGCCATCTGTGACGCTTCTAATGTCCCTCCTGACCTCTGACAGAAGACAGTGATG
>NW_028159091.1:0-8261 GCF_964263955.1 Coregonus lavaretus | reverse complement strand
ATAGTGGCATTATAGTGGCATTATAGTGGCATTATAGTGGTATTATAGTGTCATTATAGTGGTATTATAATGGCATTATAGTGGTATTATAGTGGTATTATAGTGGTATTATAGTGGTATTATAGTGGCATTATAGTGGTATTATAGTGGCATTATAGTGGTATTATAGTGGCATTATAGTGGTATTATAGTGGCATTATAGTGGTATTATAGTGGCATTATAGTGGCATTATAGTGGCATTATAGTGGCATTATAGTGGTATTATAGTGTCATTATAGTGGTATTATAGTGGCATTATAGTGGTATTATAGTGGCATTATAGTGGTATTATAGTGGCATTATAGTGGCATTATAGTGGCATTATAGTGGCATTATAGTGGTATTATAGTGTCATTATAGTGGTATTATAATGGTATTATAGTGGCATTATAGTGGTATTATAGTGGCATTATAGTGGTATTATAGTGGTATTATAGTGGCATTATAGTGGTATTATAGTGGTATTATAGTGGTATTATGGTGGCATTATAGTGGTATTATAGTGGCATTATAGTGGCATTATAGTGGCATTATAGTGGTATTATAGTGGTATTATAGTGGTATTATAGTGGCATTATAGTGGCATTATAGTGGCATTATAGTGGTATTATAGTGGCATTATAGTGGTTTTATAGTGGCATTATAGTGGTATTATAGTGGCATTATAGTGGTATTATAGTGGTATTATAGTGGCATTATAGTGGTATTATAGTGGTATTATAGTGGTATTATAGTGTCATTATAGTGGTATTGTAGTGGCATTATAGTGGTATTATAGTGGCATTATAGTGGTATTATAGTGGTATTATAGTGGTATTATAGTGGCATTATGGTGGTATTATAGTGGTATTATAGTGGTATAATAGTGCTATTATAGTGGTATTATAGTGGCATTATAGTGGTATTATAGTGGTATTATAGTGGCATTATAGTGGTATTATAGTGGTATTATAGTGGCATTAAAGTGGCATTATAGTGGTATTATAGTGGTATTATAGTGGTATTATGGTGGTATTATAGTGGTATTATGGTGGTATTATAGTGGTATTATAGTGGTATTATAGTGGTATTATAGTGGTATTATAGTGGTATTATGGTGGCATTATAGTGGTATTATAGTGGTATTATAGTGGTATTAAAGTGGCATTATAGTGGTATTATAGTGGTATTATGGTGGTATTATGGTGGTATTATAGTGGTATTATGGTGGCATTATAGTGGTATTATAGTGGTATTATAGTGGTATTATAGTGGCATTATAGTGGCATTATAGTGGTATTATAGTGGCATTATAGTGGTATTATAGTGGCATTATAGTGGTATTATAGTGGTATTATAGTGGTATTATGGTGGTATTATGATGGTATTACAGTGGTATTGGGCTATCCCCGTCACGTTTTTAAAATGTATGTACTGTGTGCATGTCTTTTTTTAAACTGCCGAATAAAATCAATCAATCAATCAATCATCACCTTGGTGAGCTCCAGCTCCAGGAACCATTTGACCAGCTGGATGAGGACCATGGCAGCCAGTCCCACAGCCAGCACGGGCAGGGCAAACAGGAACAGGAAGTAGGCAACACAGGTCCGGATGAGCCCCACGGGGGAAGAGTTCTGGAGGAGCACCACAGAGAACTCACACCACAGGAAGCAGACCAGGTAGGGGACCAGGAAACAGTAGGTCCCCTGGAAACCACGCTGTCTAGCCATACTGGGAGAGGGGAGGGAGGGGGGAGGGAGGAGGAGAGGGAGGAGGAGAGAGGGGAGGGAGGGAGGAGAGAGGGAGGAGGGAGAGAGGGAGAGAGGGGCAGAGGGGGAGGGAGGGAAGAGAGGGAGGGAGGAGGGAGGGAGGGAGGGAGGGAGGGAGGGAGGGAGGGAGGGAGGGAGGGAGGGAGGGAGAGAGGGGGAGAGGGGGAGGGAGGGGGGGAGGGAGAGAGAGAGGGGGAGGGAGGGAGGGAGAGAGAGAGGGAGGGAGAGAGAGGGGGGAGGGAGGGAGGGAGAGAGAGAGGGGGAGGGAGGGAGGAAGAGAGGGAGGAGGAGGGAGGGAGGGAGGGAGGGAGGGAGGGAGGGAGGGAGGGAGGGAGAGAGGGGGAGAGGGGGAGGGAGGGGGGGGAGGGGAGAGAGAGGGGGAGGGAGGGAGGGAGAGAGAGAGGGAGGGAGAGAGAGGGGGGAGGGGGAGGAGAGAGGGGGGAGGGAGGGAGAGAGAGAGATAGGGGGAGGGAGAGAGAGGGGGGGAGGGAGGGAGGAGAGAGAGATAGGGGGAGGGAGAGAGAGGGGGGAGAGAGAGGGGGGAGGGAGGGAGAGAGATAGATAGGGGGAGGGAGGAGGGAGGGAGAGAGAGGGAGAGAGGGAGAGAGGGAGGGAGGGAGGGAGGAGAGAGGATGAGAGGAAAGAGGGGGGGGGGGGGAAGCCAAAATGTTAAGGTGAAGCTGCAAATAGCACTTTTTAGCATGGATTACTGAGGCCTTTTAGCATGGATTACTGAGGCCTTTTAGCATGGATTACTGAGGCTTTTTAGCATGGATTACTGAGGCCTTTTAGCATGGATTACTGAGGACTTTTAGCATGGATTACTGAGGCTTTTTAGCATGGATTACTGAGGCCTTTTAGCATGGATTACTGAGGACTTTTAGCATGGATTACTAAGGACTTTTAGCATGGATTACTGAGGCTTTTTAGCATGGATTACTGAGGCCTTTTAGCATGGATTACTGAGGACTTTTAGCATGGATTACTGAGGCTTTTTAGCATGGATTACTGAGGACTTTTAGCATGGATTACTGAGGCTTTTTAGCATGGATTACTGAGGCTTTTTAGCATGGATTACTGAGGCTTTTTAGCATGGATTACTGAGGCTTTTTAGCCACAATATTCAAACTGAAGATGACTTTTGATTACTATATGTAGTAGAAAGTTTACATGGCATGGATTGTGTAAACTAACGTTCACAAACTTTTTCCCTTGTTGAACGCACATCAGATGTGATAGTATCCCATTTACATTTTTTACACATTCTTATCCAGAGAGACTTAATGGAGCAGTTAGGGTTGAGTGTCTTGCTCAAGGGCACATCAACAGATTTTTCAACTTGTCGGCTTGGGGATTCAAGCCAGCGACCTTTTGGTTAATGGCCCAACGCTCTAACCACTAGGCTACCTGACGCCATATTCCATAGTGCTCACCTGAAGAACAGGTAGAAGAGGTAGAGGTACTGACCTGAACAACAGGGAGTAGAGGTAGAGGTAGAGGTACTGACCTGAACAACAGGTAGTAGAGGTAGAGGTAGAGGTACTGACCTGAACAACAGGTAGTAGAGGTAGAGGTACTGACCTGAACAACAGGTAGTAGGGGTAGAGGTAGAGGTACTGACCTGAACAACAGGTAGTAGAGGTAGAGGTAGAGGTACTGACCTGAACAACAGGTAGTAGAGGTAGAGGTAGAGGTACTGACCTGAACAACAGGTAGTAGGGGTAGAGGTACTGACCTGAACAACAGGTAGTAGAGGTAGAGGTAGAGGTACTGACCTGAACAACAGGTAGTAGAGGTAGAGGTACTGACCTGAACAACAGGTAGTAGAGGTAGAGGTACTGACCTGAACAACAGGTAGTAGAGGTAGAGGTACTGACCTGAACAACAGGTAGTAGAGGTAGAGGTACTGACCTGAACAACAGGTAGTAGAGGTAGAGGTACTGACCTGAACAACAGGTAGTAAAGGTAGAGGTACTGACCTGAACAACAGGTAGTAGAGGTAGAGGTAGAGGTACTGACCTGAACAACAGGTAGTAGAGGTAGAGGTACTGACCCGAACAACAGGTAGTAGAGGTAGAGGTAGAGGTACTGACCTGAACAACAGGTAGTAGAGGTAGAGGTAGAGGTACTGACCTGAACAACAGGTAGTAGAGGTAGAGGTACTGACCTGAACAACAGGTAGTAGAGGTAGAGGTAGAGGTACTGACCTGAACAACAGGTAGTAGAGGTAGAGGTAGAGGTACTGACCTGAACAACAGGTAGTAGAGGTAGAGGTAGAGGTACTGACCTGAACAACAGGTAGTAGAGGTAGAGGTACTGACCTGAACAACAGGTAGTAGAGGTAGAGGTAGAGGTACTGACCTGAACAACAGGTAGTAGAGGTAGAGGTAGAGGTACTGACCTGAACAACAGGTAGTAGAGGTAGAGGTACTGACCTGAACAACAGGTAGTAGAGGTAGAGGTAGAGGTACTGACCTGAACAACAGGTAGTAGAGGTAGAGGTACTGACCTGAACAACAGGTAGTAGAGGTAGAGGTAGAGGTACTGACCTGAACAACAGGTAGTAGAGGTAGAGGTACTGACCTGAACAACAGGTAGTAGAGGTAGAGGTAGAGGTACTGACCTGAACAACAGGTAGTAGAGGTAGAGGTAGAGGTACTGACCTGAACAACAGGTAGTAGAGGTAGAGGTACTGACCTGAACAACAGGTAGTAGAGGTAGAGGTAGAGGTACTGACCTGAACAACAGGTAGTAGAGGTAGAGGTACTGACCTGAACAACAGGTAGTAGAGGTAGAGGTACTGACCTGAACAACAGGTAGTAGAGGTAGAGGTACTGACCCGAACAACAGGTAGTAGAGGTAGAGGTAGAGGTACTGACCTGAACAACAGGTAGTAGAGGTAGAGGTAGAGGTACTGACCTGAACAACAGGTAGTAGAGGTAGAGGTACTGACCTGAACAACAGGTAGTAGAGGTAGAGGTAGAGGTACTGACCTGAACAACAGGTAGTAGAGGTAGAGGTAGAGGTACTGACCTGAACAACAGGTAGTAGAGGTAGAGGTAGAGGTACTGACCTGAACAACAGGTAGTAGAGGTAGAGGTAGAGGTACTGACCTGAACAACAGGTAGTAGAGGTAGAGGTACTGACCTGAACAACAGGTAGTAGAGGTAGAGGTACTGACCTGAACAACAGGTAGTAGAGGTAGAGGTACTGACCTGAACAACAGGTAGTAGAGGTAGAGGTACTGACCTGAACAACAGGTAGTAGAGGTAGAGGTAGAGGTACTGACCTGAACAACAGGTAGTAGAGGTAGAGGTAGAGGTACTGACCTGAACAACAGGTAGTAGAGGTAGAGGTACTGACCTGAACAACAGGTAGTAGAGGTAGAGGTACTGACCTGAACAACAGGTAGTAGAGGTAGAGGTAGAGGTACTGACCTGAACAACAGGTAGTAGAGGTAGAGGTACTGACCTGAACAACAGGTAGTAGAGGTAGAGGTACTGACCTGAACAACAGGTAGTAGAGGTAGAGGTAGAGGTACTGACCTGAACAACAGGTAGTAGAGGTAGAGGTAGAGGTACTGACCTGAACAACAGGTAGTAGAGGTAGAGGTACTGACCTGAACAACAGGTAGTAGAGGTAGAGGTACTGACCTGAACAACAGGTAGTAGAGGTAGAGGTAGAGGTACTGACCTGAACAACAGGTAGTAGAGGTAGAGGTACTGACCTGAACAACAGGTAGTAGAGGTAGAGGTACTGACCTGAACAACAGGTAGTAGAGGTAGAGGTAGAGGTACTGACCTGAACAACAGGTAGTAGAGGTAGAGGTACTGACCTGAACAACAGGTAGTAGAGGTAGAGGTACTGACCTGAACAACAGGTAGTAGAGGTAGAGGTACTGACCTGAACAACAGGTAGTAGAGGTAGAGGTAGAGGTACTGACCTGAACAACAGGTAGTAGAGGTAGAGGTACTGACCTGAACAACAGGTAGTAGAGGTAGAGGTACTGACCTGAACAACAGGTAGTAGAGGTAGGGTAGAGGTACTGACCTGAACAACAGGTAGTAGAGGTAGAGGTAGAGGTACTGACCTGAACAACAGGTAGTAGAGGTAGAGGTACTGACCTGAACAACAGGTAGTAGAGGTAGAGGTACTGACCTGAACAACAGGTAGTAGAGGTAGAGGTACTGACCTGAACAACAGGTAGTAGAGGTAGAGGTAGAGGTACTGACCTGAACAACAGGTAGTAGAGGTAGAGGTACTGACCTGAACAACAGGTAGTAGAGGTAGAGGTAGAGGTACTGACCTGAACAACAGGTAGTAGAGGTAGAGGTACTGACCTGAACAACAGGTAGTAGAGGTAGAGGTAGAGGTACTGACCTGAACAACAGGTAGTAGAGGTAGAGGTACTGACCTGAACAACAGGTAGTAGAGGTAGAGGTACTGACCTGAACAACAGGTAGTAGAGGTAGAGGTACTGACCTGAACAACAGGTAGTAGAGGTAGGGGTAGAGGTACTGACCTGAACAACAGGTAGTAGAGGTAGAGGTAGAGGTACTGACCTGAACAACAGGTAGTAGAGGTAGAGGTACTGACCTGAACAACAGGTAGTAGAGGTAGAGGTACTGACCTGAACAACAGGTAGTAGAGGTAGAGGTACTGACCTGAACAACAGGTAGTAGAGGTAGAGGTACTGACCTGAACAACAGGTAGTAGAGGTAGAGGTACTGACCTGAACAACAGGTAGTAGAGGTAGAGGTACTGACCTGAACAACAGGTAGTAGAGGTAGAGGTACTGACCTGAACAACAGGTAGTAGAGGTAGAGGTACTGACCTGAACAACAGGTAGTAGAGGTAGAGGTACTGACCTGAACAACAGGTAGTAGAGGTAGAGGTAGAGGTACTGACCTGAACAACAGGTAGTAGAGGTAGAGGTAGAGGTACTGACCTGAACAACAGGTAGTAGAGGTAGAGGTACTGACCTGAACAACAGGTAGTAGAGGTAGAGGTAGAGGTACTGACCTGAACAACAGGTAGTAGAGGTAGAGGTAGAGGTACTGACCTGAACAACAGGTAGTAGAGGTAGAGGTACTGACCTGAACAACAGGTAGTAGAGGTAGAGGTAGAGGTACTGACCTGAACAACAGGTAGTAGAGGTAGAGGTAGAGGTACTGACCTGAACAACAGGTAGTAGAGGTAGAGGTAGAGGCCTGAACAACAGGTAGTAGAGGTAGAGGTAGAGGTACTGACCTGAACAACAGGTAGTAGAGGTAGAGGTAGAGGTACTGACCTGAACAACAGGTAGTAGAGGTAGAGGTACTGACCTGAACAACAGGTAGTAGAGGTAGAGGTACTGACCTGAACAACAGGTAGTAGAGGTAGAGGTAGAGGTACTGACCTGAACAACAGGTAGTAGAGGTAGAGGTACTGACCTGAACAACAGGTAGTAGAGGTAGAGGTACTGACCTGAACAACAGGTAGTAGAGGTAGAGGTACTGACCTGAACAACAGGTAGTAGAGGTAGAGGTAGAGGTACTGACCTGAACAACAGGTAGTAGAGGTAGAGGTAGAGGTACTGACCTGAACAACAGGTAGTAGAGGTAGAGGTACTGACCTGAACAACAGGTAGTAGAGGTAGAGGTACTGACCTGAACAACAGGTAGTAGAGGTAGAGGTACTGACCTGAACAACAGGTAGTAGAGGTAGAGGTACTGACCTGAACAACAGGTAGTAGAGGTAGAGGTAGAGGTACTGACCTGAACAACAGGTAGTAGAGGTAGAGGTACTGACCTGAACAACAGGTAGTAGAGGTAGAGGTACTGACCTGAACAACAGGTAGTAGAGGTAGAGGTACTGACCTGAACAACAGGTAGTAGAGGTAGAGGTACTGACCTGAACAACAGGTAGTAGAGGTAGAGGTACTGACCTGAACAACAGGTAGTAGAGGTAGAGGTAGAGGTACTGACCTGAACAACAGGTAGTAGAGGTAGAGGTACTGACCTGAACAACAGGTAGTAGAGGTAGAGGTACTGACCTGAACAACAGGTAGTAGAGGTAGAGGTACTGACCTGAACAACAGGTAGTAGAGGTAGAGGTACATGACCTGAACAACAGGTAGTAGAGGTAGAGGTACTGACCTGAACAACAGGTAGTAGAGGTAGAGGTACTGACCTGAACAACAGGTAGTAGAGGTAGAGGTACTGACCTGAACAACAGGTAGTAGAGGTAGAGGTACTGACCTGAACAACAGGTAGTAGAGGTAGAGGTACTGACCTGAACAACAGGTAGTAGAGGTAGAGGTAGAGGTACTGACCTGAACAACAGGTAGTAGAGGTAGAGGTAGAGGTACTGACCTGAACAACAGGTAGTAGAGGTAGAGGTACTGACCTGAACAACAGGTAGTAGAGGTAGAGGTAGAGGTACTGACCTGAACAACAGGTTAAGGTAGAGGTAGAGGTACTGACCTGAACAAC
>NW_028159092.1:0-29714 GCF_964263955.1 Coregonus lavaretus | reverse complement strand
GGGTCTCCACCAAGCTAGGTAAATCTATTTTTAGTTTTAATTCTCTGATCATTCAGCAAGTTTCCCCTATCAGCATCCAGCCCAATATCATTGTGAATAGGCTTAGAAGTTATTTCAAAGAGAGCCCGCTGAAATAAAATGGTGATTAAATGCATCAATGATGGCATTTTTTTCCGTAATGAGGCCAGTGTCTGAATTAATTTGTTGTGGCAGAGGAGGAAGTAGAACCCTTCAGGGATTTGACAGTTTTCCAGAATTTAGCCAGATTCCCATTACAATCCGAAAGAGCGGTTTCATTATAATCTGATTTAGCCTTTCTGATTTGTCTTACACAATGATTCCTCAGTTGCTTAAAAGCTTGCCAGTCCGGGCCTAAGCCTGTGTTCCTGGCCTTGACCCAAGCATCATTGTTTTATGAATTACTTCTGATAATTCCGGAGTGTACCAGGCATTCAATCTACCTTCATTTTTGAAGGGCGCATGATTATCCACAATAGTATTGAAGACATCTGCAAAAAGGCTCAAAGCTAAATCAGGTTCAGCCAGACATAAGGTCTTATCAACAAGATTACTGTAGGTGTCAAGGTTTTGTGTGTGTGGCTGCAATACAAGTATCACACACACACACATTTACTTACATTCAGTGGTCCATTTCTCTGGCTCCAGCATCAAGTGCTGCTTGGTCTGCTCCAGCTCTTTCTTCAGCCAGTCATACTTTGCTCGGATCTCGGAGATCCGATGCTGCCTGTGCTCCAAGGTCTTCAGCTTAGCACTGAAATAAACCACCTCCTGACGGAGACAGAGAGAGGAGAGGGAGGGAGGGGTGAGAGGACAGGTGGGGGAGAGAGAGAAGGGAGAGAGAAAGACTCAAAGAAGAGAAGGAGAGCGAGACAGAGGGGGAGGAAAAGAAAGAAAGAAGGGGTGTGAGAGATAAATAAATACGTTTAAGAAAGAGTCAGAGGGTCAGAGGGAGAAAGAGAGGGTTTGAAGGAGGAGGGAGGGAGGGAGGGAGGGGAGGGAGGAGAGAGAGAGAGAGAGAGAGAGAGAGAGAGAGAGAGAGAGAGAGAGAGAGAGAGAGAGAGAGAGAGAGAGAGAGAGAGAGAGAGAGAGAGAGAGAGAGAGAGAGAGAGGAGAGAGAGAGAGAGAGAGAGAGAGAGAGAGAGAGAGAGAGAGAGAGAGAGAGAGAGAGAGAGAGAGAGAGAGAGACAGAGACAGAGACAGAGACAGAGACAAGACAGAGACAGAGACAGAGACAGAGACAGAGACAGAGAGACTGACTAAGTTAGTGTGTCAGGCATGTAGCCAGACTGTGGGTCTGGGAAGCTAGTCATTAGACAGAGAACAGACAGAGTGTTGTGTGAGGAGAGGAGTGCCATGTTGGCCAGGTACAGTACATAAATACAGTCCACAGGAAAGGCCTGGCTCCAACTCACTCCTTAAATGATCTACTACTAACCTCTTTAACAGCAATAAGAGGATGTTGTTAAACTTTCGTGTGTTTTGAACTAAGGCCGCGATTCAATCCGATCGCGGGTTATAAGCAATGCAGCTTTTAAAGGCAATGTTCCATTCGCATTCACGGTAAACACTGCATATGTTTATATTTGAGTCATTTAGCAGACGCTCTTATCCAGAGCGACTTACAGTTAGTGAGTGCATACATGTTTTTTTTATTAATTTTTTCATTCAAATTGCCTTAAAAGACGCATAGCATATAACCCACGATCAGATTTTATCCTGGCCTATTTTCCATTCCAAGATTTATCTTAAATGTTTCTGTCCTCCACCACCAACACACTCATCATCCCTCTCTCTCTCTCCCTCCACTACCCTCTACCCCTCTCTCAATGTGTTCCCTTTCTCTCTCCCGCCTCCACCTCTCTCTCACCATCTGTCTTTACCATATCCCTCTATCTATCTTTCTCTCTCTCTCTCACCTTGTTTCCTTTCTCTCTCCTCCTCTGCAGGCGCTCCACGTCGTCTATCTTGTAGACCTTTATCTCAAAGGGTTCTGTGGTTCCCCTGGGGGCGGGGCTTAGCGGACCGTCTACCCAGCGTACACTGGAGCTGATGGCGGGCTTCCTGATTGGAGAGGACGATTCCAGGGTCAGGCTGGGAATCAGACGACGACGCTGGGTACCTGGACACACACACATAACACACACACACAGACAGAGAAAGAGACACACACACACAGACAAAGACACACACGCACGTAGTTAATGGGGACACAATTTCGGTATTGTTGTTGCCCATTTCAATTTCCATTTACAGTGCCTTGCAAAAGTATTCATCCCCCTTGGCGTTTCTCCTATTTTGTTGCGTTACAACCTGTAATTTACATTTATTTTTATTTGGATTTCATGAAATGACATACACAAAATAGTCCAAATTGGTGAAGTGAAATTAAAAAAATTAATTGTTAAATAAATTACGGAAAAGTGGTGCGTGCATATGTATTCACCCCCTTTGCTATGAAAACCTAAATAAGATCTGGTGCAACCAATTACCTTCAGAAGTCACATAATTAGTTAAATAAAGTCCACCTGTGTGCAATCTAATGATCTCAGTATATATACACCTGTTCTGAAAGGCCCCAGAGTCTGCAACACCACTAAGCAAGGGGCACCACCAAGCAAGCGGCACCATGAAGACCAAGGAGCTCTCCAAACAGGTCAGGGACAAAGTTGTGGAGAAGTACAGATCAGGGTTGGGTTATATAAAAATATCAGAAACTTTGAACATCCCACGGAGCACCATTAAATCCATTATTTAAAAATGGAAAGAATATGGCACCACAACAAACCTGCCAAGAGAGGGCCGCCCACCAAAACTCACGGACCAGGCAAGGAGGGCATTAATCAGAGATGCAACAAAGAGACCAAAGATAACCCTGAAGGAGCTGCAAAGGAGCTGCAAAGCTCCACAGTGGAGATTGGAGTATCTGTCCATAGGACCACTTTAAGCTGTACACTCCACAGAGATGGGCTTTACTCAAGAATGGCCAGAGAAAAAGCCATTGCTTGAAAAAAAAATAAGCAAACACGTTTGGTGTTCGCCAAAAGCCATGTAGGAGACTCCCCAAACATATGGAAGAAGGTACTCTGGTCAGATGAGACAAAAATTGAGCTTTTTGGCCATCAAGGTAAACTCTATGTCTGGCGCAAACCCAACACCTCTCATCACCCCGAGAACACCATCCCCACAGTGAAGCATGGTGGTGGCAGCATCATGTACATATTACCTCAACTACCTCAACTAGCCGGTGCCCCCGCACATTGACTCTGCAACGGTACCCCCCTGTATATATAGCCTCCCTACTGTCACTTTATTTTACTTCTGCTCTTTTTTTTCTCAACACTTTTTTTGTTGTTGTTTTATTTTTAAAATAAATGCACTGTTGGTTAAGGGCTGTAAGTAAGCATTTCACTGTAATGTCTGCACCTGTTGTATTCGGCGCATGTGACCAATAAAATTTGATTTGATTTGATGTTTTTCATCGGCAGGGACTGGGAAACTGGTCAGAATTGAAGGAATGATGGATGGTGTTAAATACAGGGAAATTCTTGAGGGAAACCTGTTTCAGTCTTCCAGAGATGTATTTTTTATTTATTTTTATTTCACCTTTATTTAACCAGGTAAGCCAGTTGAGAACAAGTTCTCATTTACAACTGCGACCTGGCCAAGATAAAGCGAAGCAGGGCGATAAAAACAACAACAGAGTTACATATGGGGTAAAACAAGACATAAAGTCAAAAAATACAACAGAAAATATATATACAGTGTGTGCAAATGTAGCAAGTTATGGAGGTAAGGCAATAAATAGGCTATAGTGCAAAATAATTACAATTAGTATTAACACTGGAATGATAGATGTGCAAGAGATGATGTGCAAATAGAGATACTGGGGTGCAAAAGAGCAAAATAAATAACAATATAGGGATGAGGTAGTTGGGTGGGCTAATTTCAGATGGGCTGTGTACAGGTGCAGTGATCGGTAAGGTGCTCTGACAACTGATGCTTAAAGTTAGTGAGGGAGATAAGAGTCTCCAGCTTCAGAGATTTTTGCAATTTGTTCCAGTCATTGGCAGCAGAGAACTGGAAGGAATGGCGGCTAAAGGAGGTGTTGGCTTTGGGGATGACCAGTGAGATATACCTGCTGGAGCGCATACTACGTGTGGGTGTTGCTATGGTGACCAATGAGCTAAGATAAGGCGGAGATTTGCCTAGCAGTGATTTATAGATGGCCTGGAGCCAGTGGGTTTGACGACAAACATGTAATGAGGACCAGCCAACAAGAGCGTACAGGTCACAGTGGTGGGTAGTGTATGGGGCTTTGGAGACAAAATGGATGGCACTGTGATAGACTACATCCAATTTGCTGAGTAGAGTGTTGGAGGCTATTTTGTAAATGACATCGCCGAAGTCAAGGATCGGTAGGATCAGTTTTACGAGGGCATGTTTGGCAGCATGAGTGAAGGAGGCTTTGTTGCGAAATAGGAAGCCGATTCTGGATTTAACTTTGGATTGGAGATTCTTAATGTGAGTCTGGAAGGAGAGTTTACAGTCTAACCAGACACCTAGGTATTTGTAGTTGTCCACATACTCTAGGTCAGACCCGTCGAGAGTAGTGATTCTAGTCGGGTGGGCGGGTGCAAGCAGCGTTCAGTTGAAGAGCATGCATTTAGTTTTACTAGTGTTTAAGAGCAGTTGGAGGCTACTGAAGGAGTGTTGAATGGCATTGAAGCTCGTTTGGAGGTTTGTTAACACAGTGTCCAATGAAGGGCCAGATGTATAAAAAATGGTGTCGTCTGCATAGAGGTGGATCTGAGAGTTACCAGCAGCAAGAGCGACATCATTGATATACACAGAGAAAAGAGTCGGCCCAAGAATTGAACCCTGTGGCACCCCCATATAGACTGCCATAGGTCCAGACAACAGGCCCTCCGATTTGACACATTGAACTCTATCTGAGAAGTAGTTGGTGAACCAGGCGAGGCAGTCATTTGAGAAACCAAGGCTATTTAGTCTGCCAATAAGATTGCGGTGGATGACAGAGTCGAAAGCCTTGGCCAGGTCAATGAAAACGGCTGCACAGTCCTGTCTATTATCGATCGCGGTTATAATATCGTTTAGGACCTTGAGCGTGGCTGAAGTGCACCCATGACCAGCTCGGAAACCGGATTGCATAGCGGAGAAGGTACGGTGGGATTCGAAATGGTCGGTGATCTGTTTGTTAACTTGGCTTTCAAAAACTTTTGAAAGGCAGGGCAGGATGGATATGGGTCTGTAACAGTTTGGATCTAGAGTGTCACCCCCTTTGAAGAGGGGGATGACCGCGGCAGCTTTCCAATCTCTGGGGATCTCAGACGTTACGAAAGAGAGGTTGAACAGGCTAGTAATAGGGGTTGCGACAATTTTGGCGGCTAGTTTTAGAAAGAAAGGGTCCAGATTGTCTAGCCCAGATGATTTGTAGGGGTCCAGATTTTGCAGCTCTTTCAGAACATCAGCTTTCTGGATTTGTGTGAAGGAGAAGCGGGGGGGGCATGGGCAAGTTGCAGCGGAGGGTGCAGAGCTGGTGGCCGGGGGTAGTGGTAGCCAGGTGGAAAGCATGGCCAGCCGTAGCAAAATGCTTGTTGAAATTCTCGATTATTGTAGATTTATCGGTGGTGATAGTGTTTCCTAGCCTCAGTGCAGTGGGCAGCTGGGAGGAAGTGCTCTTATTCTCCATGGACTTTACAGTGTCCCAAAACTTTTTGGAGTTAGTGCTACAGGATGCAAATTTCTGTTTGAAAAAGTTAGCCTTTGCTTTCCTAACTGCTTGTGTATATTGGTTCCTAACTTCCCTGAAAAGTTGCATATCGCGGGGGCTATTTGATGCTAATGCAGTACGCCACAGGATGTTTTTGTGCTGGTCAAGGGCAGTCAAGTCTGAGGAGAACCAGGGGCTATATCTGTTCTTAGTTCTGTATTTTTTGAATGGGGCATGTTTATTTAAGATTGAGAGGAAATTACTTTTAAAGAACAACCAGGCATCCTCTACTGATGGAATGAGATCTATATCCATCCAGGATACCTGGGCCAGGTCAATTAGGAAGGCCTGCTCGCTAAAGTGTTTTAGGGAGCGTTTGACAGTGATGAGGGGTGGTCGTTTGACCGCGGACCCGTTACGGACGCAGGCAATAAGGCAGTGATCGCTGAGATCCTGGTTGAAGACAGCGGAGGTGTATTTAGAGGGTAAGTTAGTCAGGATGATATCTATGAGGGTACCCATGTTTACGGATTTAAGGTTGTACCTGGTAGGTTCGTTGATAATTTGTGTGAGATTGAGGGCATCTAGTTTGGATTGTAGGATGGCCGGGGTGTTAAGCATATCCCAATTTAGGTCACCAAGCAGTATGAACTCTGAGGATAAATGGGGGGCAATCAATTCACATATGGTGTCCAGGGCACAGCTGGGGTCTGAGGGGGTCTGTAGCAAGCGGCAACAGTGAGAGACTTATTTCTGGAAAGGTGGATTTTTAGAAGTAGAAGCTCAAACTGTTTGGGCACAGACCTGGATAGTATGATAGAGCTCTGCAGTAGATTGCAACTCCACCCCCTTTGGCAGTTCTATCTAGATGGAAAATGTTATAGTTGGGGATGGAAATTTCTGAATTTTTGGTGGCCTTCCTAAGCCAGGATTCAGACACTGCTAGAACATCAGGGTTGGCGGAGTGTGCTAATGCAGTGAATAACTCAAACTTAGGAAGGAGACTTCTTATATTAACATGCAAGAAACCAAGGCTTTTACGGTTACAGACGTCAACAAATGATAGCGCCTGGGGAGTAGGAGTGATACTGGGGGCTACAGGGCCTGGGTTAGCCTCTACATCACCAGAGGTACAGAGGAGGACTAGAATAAGGATACGGCTAAAGGCTTTAAGAATTGGTCTTCTAGTGCGTTGGGTACAGAGAATAAAGGGGGCAGATATCCGGGCGTTGTAGAAAAGATTCAGGGCATTATGTACAGACAAGGATATGGAAGGATATGAGTACAGTGGAGGTAAACCTAAGCGTTGGGTAACAATGAAAGAGATAGCATCACTGGAGGCACTGATTGAGTCGGTCTCCGCGTGTATGGGGAGTGGGGACAAAGGAGCTATCTAAGGCAGGTTTAGCTGGGCTGGGGGATCTACAGTGAAATAGTACAATAAGAAATAACCGAAACAGCAATAAGCAAACCATATTGACATGGGAGAGAGGCATAAAGCAATCACAGGTGTAATTTGAGAGAGCTAAGACAACAGCTGGTAATGGCGACACAGTTTGTGCTGAGGCTAAACAGGATGTGGTACCGTAAAAAGGAACAGTCCAGCAGGCATCAGCTGTATAGCTGAGTTATCATAAGGTCCGGTGAACAGCAATAGGATAGTTCGGAGGTAGTTCAGGGGCTGCTAAAGCACTAGCGAGCAAGAGGCCACGGCTAGCGTGTGCTAGCGGGCCGGGGATAGCAGATGGAATCTTCGTGGTCGACATCGTAACGGGAAGCCTGTTGTAACCACATCAGACGATTTCGTCGGCAGACCAGTCGTGTTGGATCGGCGGGGCTCCGTGTCAACACTAGGTGGTCCCGTCCGGTTGACAGAGAGGTAGATAGCCGGGAGATGGGCCTGGCTCATCTCATGGGCCTGGCTCAAAGCTAGCTCAGGTTGATTAGCCAAACCACAACGGCAATTTTGTTGCAGCTAGCTGGTAGCGATGAATCCGGTGTTAAAGGTCCAGTGATTCAGTGATTCTGGCAGAAAAACCGATATGTTCTGGGTCGATTTGAGACTAGGACGGAGGTTCACCTTCCAGCAGGACAATGACCCTAAGTATACTGCTAAAGCAACACTCGAGTGGTTTAAGGGGAAACATTTAAATGCCTTGGAATGGCCTAGTTAAAGCCCAGACCTCAATCCAATTGAGAATCTGTGGTATGACTTAAAGATTGCTGTACACCAGCGGAACCCATCCAACTTGAAGGAGCTGGAGCAGTTTTGCCTTGAAGAATGGGCAAAAATCCCAGTGGTTAGATGTGCCAAGCTTATAGAGACATACCCCAAGAGACTTGCAGCTGTAATTGCTGCAAAAGGTGGCTCTACAAAGTATTGACATCGGGGGGGTGAATAGTTATGCAAGCTCATGTTTTCTGTTTTTTCACAATAAAAAATATTTTGCATCTTCAAAGTGGTAGGCATGTTGTGTAAATCAAATGATACAAACCCCCCAAAAATCCATTTTAATTCCAGGTTGTAAGGCAACAAAATAGGGAAAATGCCAGGGGGGTGAATATTTCACAAGCCACTGTATATGCTTTCTTCGCATTATTGTGTTGGCAAAACAACAATGTTGAACAATTCAACATTGAAAAACATAAATCACATTAAAGGAAAACTCCACCCCAAAATATATATTTTGGTATTAGTTTCATTAGTATATTGTTGACATAGTCCCAAAATGTTTTGCTTGTCAGCAATCAAGTTTTCAAGATATGTAACCAGTGGTGTAGTGGGGGGTATACGCAAGTATAAGCCGTATACCCACTTATTTTTCAGTGGGCATTGCGTATACTCACTTCTTAATCTCCACTGATACGTATCAAAGTAGTGTAGTGGAGGTATACGCCATATCAATGAATAGGGCTGATGGAACAGATCAGAATGTTTAGCTTAAAGGGTTGATAAACTATTATTTATTCACATTTTAGGTGCATCAATGTACACACTGCAGTAGGCCTACGCGTAAATTTACCAAAATGCAATTTGTGGGAAAACACGGTTCTAAAATGTGCACCGCACATGCGAGCGGTTTCATGGACAGAGATGGAAATATCCATTAGAAAGAGGGGGGATTTAAAGATGCAACAACTATCATGGGTTGCTAATATGATTAGGATAATGCCTTTGGCTGCTAGACAATGAAAGAAAGTTGAATGAAAACCAATAGAACCAATAATTGCCTTCACATTTCTATGGTGAGATTTTGGCTATAGGCTAATTTGAAGCAAGATAAGACATGCCTCATAATATGAAGTAAAACATCCAGGTTTCAAACAATTAAGGAACAGGAAAAATATAGCGAAGCTAATGATAGGCCTAACAGTCTTCTGGTAGCCTAGATGGAAAGGCTTTCCCCAAAAACCTTCTCTATTAAATATTAACTAGCTATAAAGTAGCTTATGCCTACCTGTCAGAATGATATCATGATTATTTGTGTCAATTCAGTGGCCATTTATTTTGCAAACTCCATCTCATGTGCTACAGAAACATGGCTAACCAAATTAAAGGGTAACTACTCTAAAAAATCAAAATATCTTAGATTTTTCCCAGACCTCAAAAGTGATCTCCTGATGTGGTTTAAGCATTGTTATGGACTTAGAACATACAATTTTGTTGGCTTTCTGTTTTAAAAAAAAGTGTGACTTTGGAATATCTGAAACCTGTGAATTTCTGACTCAGTTTATCTGTTTCAATAGTAGGCCTACTATTAGCCTACTGCACAGTACAGCTTGGGTTGGCCTGATTGTGAAAGACCAATATGGGAGTTATCATTTTAGGTCATTCAAAGTTCACACTTGATTGCTGACAAGCAACATATTTTGGTACTATGTCAACAATGGACTAATGAAACAAATACCAAAATATCCTTTTTGGGTGGAGTTTTCCTTTAAGAAACATGAATTAGAGTATGTAGAATTCAGTAGGATCTATCGCTCACTCTCATCACCTACAGGACGAATAAGAAACATAAAGTAGGCTGCGTTTACACAGTCAGCCTAATTCTGATATTTTGCCCAATTATTGAACTAATTGATCAAAATACCAATATTTGGCAAAAGATCAGAATTGGGCTGCCTGTGTAAACGCATCCACAGTGCAACTCTACATCTGTGACTGTGACTGGGTCAGGAGAACAGCATACTGACGTGTTGTTTTGTTCTGTTCTGCTGACCAGGACGTGACCAGGCTTTAGTTTGACAAAGGCAGCAGGAGTAAACATCAGAGCAAATAGCTGATAACCAAACCAGGACAGATAGCTGATAACAGAGCCAAGAGTCCTACACTGCCATTCTGCCAGGGGCTGGCATTGGGGTGGGAGCTGGGGTTAGGGCTAGCATTGGGGTAGGGGTTGGAGAGAGGGGCCAAGGTTGGGCGGGGGGGGGGGGTTGGTTGAGCAACGACACCAATCCAGTATTTAGCACGAGTTCCTGGGGGAGAGGGAGAAGGGGAGGAGGGGGAGAGCAGCAAAGAGGAGAGAAGAGACAGGGAGAAAACGCAGCAGAACGGAAGATAAGAGAGTGGAGAAGAGAACAGAGAAAGAGAGGGGAGAGAGAGAAGTGCATTTGGTGATTACAGGGTGGAGAGATAAGCCTAGCGGGTCAGTCCCTCTTATCTGACCAGTGTGTTGGAATGAGCGCTGTGTGCTGGAACGTACACTCACGCACTCACAGTGACCATTTGCATAGAAATTGGCAGCTATGTCGGCAGACATGTTTTTATCAGTCACATGGACGGGGTGAAGGGAGAGGGGGGTGTCGAGAGGTGACGTTAATAAGGTTCCGTCTGTCTCTTTGTCTCCCAGCGCTACAGAAAGGTCACCCAGACAGATCTGCTCTAAATCACCACCGAGTCACCCATTTCTACCTTATTACTGCCTGCTGCATCGAGAGAGAGAGAGAGAGAGAGAGAGAGAGAGGGGGGGGGGGGGGGGAGTGAGAGAGAGAGAGGAGGGGGAGGGAGAGAGGGAGGGAAAGAGAGAGAGAGAGAGAGAGAGAGAGAGAGAGAGAGAGAGAGAGAGAGAGAGAGAGAGAGAGAGAGAGAGAGAGAGAGAGAGAGAGAGAGAGAGAGAGAGAGAATCCAAAATTACAGTAAAGATCAACCATACATGAGACCCTCAACTGGAAACCTGATTAAAAAATGTTTTCCCATGCAAGCCTCTCTCTCTCCCTCCATCCCCCCTTCCTCTCTCGGCTGGAGCAGCCACAGGCAGGGCTGTGTTGGCCCGGGTTCTGCAGTTCTAAGTCAACCATAGAGAAGCCTGATCACTGTTCCCTCTTACTGCCTCTCTGGACGGGAGGGGGAATAGAGGGGAGGTGGAGGGTAAGTGGAGAGGTAAGGGATGGCAATGGGGATGAAAAGGGGTCCCAGCCTAGAAGTGGGGAGAGGGAGGAGGGTAAGGGAGGGGAGAGGGAGGAATGGAGAGGGTACAGGGGTTAAAGAGTGCACTGGTTTCCTGAGGCCACCCACAGAACTCTCTGACAATGGCCGTCTGTCTACCCAACAAGACCACTCTCACTACCAACCTCTCTGGGTTGAGGGGAGAGGGAGGGAGGGGGGATGATGAGAGGTGAGGAGAAAGGAGGGCTTGAAACCTGATTTAGTTATTTATTTCCAAATTTGGCCAGAGACATAGTTTTTTATACATAAATGGAAGTCTTGTGAGCTACATTTCGCTGCCGCTGCCACTGTGATTCACATTGAAATGGGGCATTTTACTCACCAAATATGTTATCTGGAATAGAGGAGCTTATGAGGGTTCATTCAACAGTGTTTTTAACCATGCCTGGGCTGGTTCTGGGCAGTGGGGCTGAGGAGCATAGGCTCATCCTGGGAGAAGGTGACAGCCTAATGTGGGGATTCATCATGGCTGACTTTAAGAGAATGACTCTGATAAGCCCCGTGTAACTCAGTTGGTAGAGCATGGCGTTTGCAACGCCAGGGTTGTGGGTTCGATTCCCACGGGGGGCCAGTATGAAAAATGTATGCACTCACTAACTGTAAGTCGCCCTGGATAAGAGCGTCTGCTAAATGACTAAAATGTAAATGTAAATAAGTATTTCACTATTACACGCCTCCCTGACTGGCTGCCTGGTTAGCTGCCTGCCTCCCTCCCTCCCTGCCTGGCTGGCTGGTCAAGGTCAACTTACTTACCTGACGGCTTGTTTCATATTCAAAGGTTTTATTTTATTTCTATTCAGGACAGAGCATCAACTGGAGGTTGAGTATGGGGGATGTAAGCTACGTAACTAAGGTTATAGTTAGTTGAACAAAGGTAATTTAACATCTATAGTGTTACCCTTTAAATACATTTCTGTACTGTTTTGTGTAGTGTATAAATGGAACAGGAAAACTAAGCATAAAGGAAGGGAAACCCTATGAGCAAAAGACGTTGAAATAACGTTGAAAATATGTATTTTTGGTTGAAAAGATGTTGAAAATAAGTATTTTCAATGTCTTGTGCTTACTGGGAAGCAGCATAAGGAGCAGACCTGTGTTGTTGTTCCTCTTCTTGTTGTTCTTGAGGCTACGGCGGCTGCTGCTGGTGGCTGAGCTGTGTTCGCTCAGAGAGTCCTGGGCAGAGGAGGTGCTTCCTGTGGCCTCGCTGTCCCTCAGCATGCTCTCGTAGCCACTGCTGGCCCCGCTGTGGTAGAACAGGGCTGTCTTCCCCATGGCCGGGGGCAGCTCCCCACTCAGAACACTGCTGTTGTCACTGGCATGGCCGCTGCTGCAGCGATGGGGCCGCCTGGGGGCTGTGATCTTACTGTAGGGAGACGGCAGGGTGTGGACCACCACTGGTCTCTCCTCTCCCTGTGCCCCTCCACCACCTCCTCCACCACCACCCCCTCCGGCACCCCTCTCCTCCCCAGCCTCGGAGCCTCCTCCTCGGTTGTGACCGGTGGATCGAGAGCCTCCGTTGCCCTGAAGCAGCTCGGAGATGCGTCCGTTGACGGCTCTCGGAGGCAGCTTGACGGCCAGGCCTCCCCCTCGGCTGCGACTCAGAGACTGGGTAGACCAGGAGCCAGAGCTGGGTTCCTTGTTTTGTCCCAGGGCCTGGCTGGAGGTCTGACCCTGGGGCTGGGGCTGGGGCTGGGGTTGGGGCTGGGTCTTGCCGTTGGGAGGCAGGCTGGAGCTGCGGTTGACAGACTGGGGCAGAGACTTGGTGGAGAAGCTGAGTGTCTTGGTGCTGGAGGCCGACATGCTGCGGGTCTTAGGGCTGGCCATCAGCAGCTTGCTGACCGCTGAGATCTTCGACTGGCTTGACTTGGGCGACTGGGGAACACTGCCGAGGCTGTTACCGGAACCGTTTCCATTAGAGGAGGAGGATGACACTGAGCCACCGCGGATGACGCTACGTCCGGTACGGGGCATATTGCAGTCCCCCCTCCCCCCTCCGGCTGCCCCCTTACAGCCCAGAGAGCTGAGGCTCTCCCCCCTCTCCAGGGAGAGGCAGTCGTAGTGGGGGCCATGAGAGCTGTGACCTCCATGGGACCGCCCCAGAGAGTTGGTTCTGTTAGCCAGCTGCTCTAGTTTAGCATTAAACAACCTACTGCTCTCCACATTATACCCCTTCTGTTTCCCTCCACCTCCTCCAAGCCCGCCTAGGTCCTCCGGGGTGCTCCCCAGGAAGGAGAGGCCGTGGCTGGGTGCATGCAGAGGGCTGAGTGGGCCTCCTGCCCGGTTCTTCTGGTCCAGACTGGACTTGCGTACTGGTGGCAGTGGTGGGATCCCTTTCTGGCGGGAGAACAGGCCTTGTCTCCCGGACAACCCCCGTCGGTCCAGTGTTGCCCTTGGACTACAGGGGGTGGAGGTGGTGACTCCCAGGCCCTGGTACTCCCCCCTTGCCCCTCGTCCATTAGCGTCGAAGCGGAGTGAGTCCTCGTCCAGGCCGTCATGGCGGTTGATCCGGTGCCAGCCGCGGGGCAGACTGGCGGTGTGCAGGATGTCGGCAGAGTAGATGGGAGTCATCAGACACTCCCCAGAGCTGACCAGCACCATCTCACAGCCGTCCACCACCCTCTTACAGGAGTCTGGAGAGGAGACGGTCTCACCGCTGCTGGAGCTGCAACGGTCCCCTCCATAGCCACTGTCCACCCTGCTGGCCCTGTCACCCTGGGGCCAGGCCTGGGTCTTAGCTGGGTCTGTCTTGACTGGTTGCTCCACCACCCTCTTCTCTGGCTTCACCTCACACACCAGCTCCTTGGGCCTCACATCCCCTCCATCTCTCTTCATCCAGGGGTCGTCGAAGCTGAGCTCGCTGGACATGGCGGCCAGGACCAGGGCTGGGGCAGGCTTGGCTGGGTCCTTGGACAACAGGTGAGTCTTGGTAGGGGAGGACAGTATAGTGGGCTCCTGTATAACCATGGGTTTGACGGCCACACAGGGGTGGGCTGTGATGTTAGTCTTGAAGGGGATGAAGTTGCTGGAGGCCCCCAGGGTCTGGATGTTGGAGAGGGTGATGGTGGTCTTACCCAGGGAGGGGGGCATTCTCTTCAGCCTCTCTTTATTCAGGGTGCTCTTCTCATTCTCTGTTCCTTTCTCATCTCCACACAACACTACTTCGCTGTCAGGAGTCTTCCTTCCTCCAGAACCCAGGGACACCTCGTCTTGCTCCTCTGCCCCAGAGAGAGGCACCTGTGTGGGGTCTGGCTCAGCCAGAGCCTCCCCATGTCCATGGGACTGGCTGAAACTGTGCAGAGATTGATCCCCGTCACTCCCAGCACTCAGCTCACTCAGCCACGATGAGATGGATGACCGTCGGCTAGGCAGCGCAGCCATCGCCTCTCGTTCCATGCGAAGCTTCGCCATGCTGACCTCCGCCATGGCGATCACCCCGGCGACTGAGGCACTTGTCATTGTGACCAATTCGGTGGTCGTAGCAATGACAGTAGTGTTGTTTCCATAGCAATCCAGGTCCTCGCTGATGCTGCTGATGATGGAGACAGGGCGGGATCCCGAGGCCAGGGCGGTGACGGAACAGTCGCTGGTGAAGCTAATTATGCTGGTGGGACGACCGCCGCTCTCCAGCAGGCCCCGGACCTCCAGCCCCTCCTCACACCCCAGGGTGAACACCAGCTCATCTTCCCCCAGAGAGCGAGGGGCTGCTGGGGCTGGGGTAGAGGAGGGGCTGGGGGCTAGACCAGGAGCTGGGACTGGGGGAGGCAGAGAGAGGATAGACAACGAAAGGAGAGCAGAAAAAGAGAGAAAAAACGTAAGGAACGTGTAATTAATTCGCAGTACGAAACCAGTACCATACATAAAAAACATCTTCAAAAAACAGTTGTCACAGTAATAGAATAAAGAGCAAGACTTACCGTCCCTGCGTCCATCCAGAGGTATCTGAGGAACATTGTCGTCACACAGTGTCTCAGCCGACCCCAGGCTGGCAGACGATGAGTAGGTGCGCTTTAGGATCTGGGGACTCATTCTCATAGGGGAGGTCCTGGACAGGGACTCCAACTGCAGCAGGGACTCTGTAGAGGACCTCCCACTATCTGCAGCCAGGCTGTCTGCAGTAGACAGACTCTGGCAGGACAGAGGGGGCGTTCCTGGCATCACACCCTTCTGGGTGTAGACCTAGATAATAATCATAATCATATATTGGATATTTTTATAGCGCTTTTCAAGGACCCAAATATGCTTCATAACAGTACTGTACATTTTCATGGAAACGCATTTTATGAGGTAAGATTAAACACAATAACTGTACAATTGCACAAGCAAAGACAGTAGAGGTGTGAGAGACAGATAGTGTACCTTGCAGCGCTGTGAGGGTGAGGAAGGAGGCCTGTAGTCAGAGGTCTTGGTAAGAGAGGCGATGCCCAGCCGAGGAGAGCCCAGGGGGCGGGGCTTACCATCACTGCTACTGCCCGCGCTCAGAGACTCACGACTGTCAATCAAATAGATAGGAAGAGAAATAGAAAAGAAAATAGAAGATATTGAAAACAAAAATACCTTCAAGAGACATTAAAATTATAAGGCATTCGATAAAACTATACAAGCTAAAGGAACAATAAGGTATGTTTTGCATTGTTTTTCGTAGCTGTTGCTTTGTAACCGCTAATGGGGATCCAAACAAACAAACAGATCTGACCTGTCATGGAGGCTGGCGCTCTTGGCCCTCTGTAGAGGGTTAGTGTTGGTGTGTCCAGCTCCACTGCTGCCCGTCACACTGCGGCTGCCGGTCAGACTCAGACTCTCTATCATGGTCTGGGCCAGTTCTGCCTCTTCCACCACCTCCCTGATCTCCTGGAGCTGCTGGTCATTGGACAACCTCCTGGAGACCTCTACCTCCAGCTCCACTCCCACTTCCATCCCTCCCTTAGGCCCTGTCTCAGACCCAGGGGGAACCAGGGTGTCAGACTTGGACCCCCTATTAACCAGCACCTCCTCAAAGGGGAACTTGGCCACCTCTTCGCTCCCGTCGATACACTCCAGCCGCTCCTGCAGCTCGGCGAAGGTGTTGCACTTGAGACACTCCGCCCCTTCCTCTGGCACAGGGGGCAGGGGTTGGCCCAGGGGTTGGAGGAGCGGGAGTGGGGGCTGGGTTAGGGTGGTGAGGGACTGTGTAGGCAGGGCAGAGGGCTGGGTGTGTGTCTGTGTAGGGGCAGGCTGGGGCTGGGGCTGCGAGAGTACTGTCTGTTGCTGTTGTTGTTGTTGTAGAGTTGGCGTAGTCGGCAGGATGCCAGACTCGGCTTTGCTCTTCAGCAGAGCAGGAATGATGGGGACAAACTCTGGTGGACCCTCATTATCGGTCAGCTCGCGGTCCGAGATAGCACCCCCATTGGGGCCCACGTAGATGACGGTGTCGCAGGACTGCTCGCTACTGGAGTAGTCGTCTGGGTCGCTGGAGAGGTGCAGCAGGGGAAGGTTGGAGTCGGCAGAGCTACGGGAGTGGAATGGTCTCAGGTGGGTGGGGCGACGCATACGACCCTCCTCACACGAACTCTCACCCCCTGATGAACTGGACGTGTATTGCTGAAAAAGAGAGGGAACGTGAAAATGGATGAGAGAAACAACTCTTTTTTAAATAAACCAATTAGAATCTACATTTTAATTTACTTGCCTATCATTGTAATACTGTATCATCAAGTTCCAGCAATACTGAAAGTGAACTTTTTTACTGAAATATCAATCTGGACATTTAGAAGTTGAGCCCCACAAAAAAGAACTGTGAAATGTATGAGAAGGAGAATTGCTTTATGTAATGGACTGATTTATTGATTGAATGAATGATGGAATAAATGATTGATTAATTGATAATGCCTACCATGCTGACTTTGGTCTTCTTCTTCTTCATGCGGAGGACGCGCGAGGCAATCTGGATGGTGGAGAGCGTGTCAGAGAAGTTGCTAGGCGACGAGGAGATGTGGGCGATCATGGTGGTCCGACAGTTCATGTTGCCCAGTGACTCTCTCAGTAGCATGGTCAGCTTACTGTCCCTGGAACACACATACACACATTACATCACACACTAACACAGGCATAAGCACACATACACATGTTAAATCATGCACACACATATACACATTACATCACGCACGCACACACAGACGCATGCATGCATGCACACACACATACAAACACACACACGTGCACACAGACACACACACTATTCTGAAGGATAATATCTATCAAAACCATAAAATCACTGTTCACCTCTCTACCAATCAGCAATGATCTCCAGACCTGAGCGTTAGCTACATTGATGGTTAATCTCTCTATGGCTGGAACATATGGGACAGTAGCTGTAGGATTGTGTGTTTATTTAACGCTCTCCCTCTCCTGTGTTTGTTATAGGGTTAATTATCTGTCTGCCGGTGTTTGTGTGTGTGTGTGTGTGTGCATGTGCATGTGGTGTGTGTGCATGTGGGTGTGTGTGTGCGTGTGTTTGGTAGGTAACTCCTGTGAGCTGTTTGGGACCCTCAGGGCAGAACGGATCTCAGGCTCCTCTGTGGCTCAATACCTCAAGCTGCTCTCCTCCTTTTATAAAAACACAGCCCCCGGCCACACACACACACACACACACACACACACACACACACATCAGTTATCCCATCCTTTCTTCTCTGCTGTCTGCCTCAACTGTCCTCAATATTATCCTCTCCTCTTTTCTCCCTCCATTCCTCTCTCTCTCTCTCTCTCTCTGAGTCATGTCATTAGTAATAGTTATCAGTGTCTTCGTCACATAAACGTTAGTAATTGCATCTCCCTCGTCTGACATCTCTATCAGTCTCTTAATTGATCTCATTAAGGTAGAAATGAGAGAAATTAGGGAAAATGGAGAAGAAAGAGGAAAATAATATTGGGGCTGCGAGTGTTTCGGTCTAATTAAATTAAGCAGAAGATCAGTGATTTGTGCAGAACGGATTTTATATTAATTTATGGTGCATTCCAGTTATCTGCAACTAATGTTCCAGTCATTGCAAATGGCCCCAACCTATAATTATATATGTGTGTGTGTGTGTGTGTGAGAGAGAGAGAAATAATGAGAGAGCGAGCATTATACGCATGCATGCATATGTGTGTATTTGTGTTTGTATGCCTACGTGTGTGTAATGTTTACAGTTCCGGCGTAAAGTGGTGGGCTGCTTTGCAATGTAAATGCCGAGCTCGTGATTAAATTAGAGAGCCGAGGAGCTGAGCTATCTGCACTGGAGGAGGGCGGGAGGGAGGGAGGGAGGGAGGGGAGCCTGCATATTCTTGGGAAAAATGAAAATATGCATACCACTGTTTCACAGCCTTTCTCCCCTGCTTTCGTTTCACTCCTTTCCTCCTTGCTCTCTTCTCTGCCTCTCGTTCCTCCCCCTCTCTCCCCTCTCTCATGGTCTCGCTCTCTCTCTTCATGAAAAAACAGACCCAAAAACCTCTTCCTAGCGGTCTCAGGTAATAATTACGAAGCAGCATCTGTTATTAGGCTTTAAATCAACCCCACAGCACCCTTCTCTCTCTCTCCCTCTCCCTTCTCTCTCTTCTCTCCTCCCTCTCCTCTCTCCCTCTCCCTTTCCTCTCGCCTCTCTGTCTCTCTGTCTCTCTCTCTCTCCCTCTCCAAAGCTTCAGCAGGCATTTAGCCACTCTGATCAAAGAGAGCAAATGGCATTCTATACATTATTATTTCACGTTAGTTTTGCAGAATTAAGTCCGGGCCGGGCTTACAGGAATCATCGTGAGTCGAATGATCTGCATATTTAAGTGTACCATCTCATTAATATATCTAAAATAATTAGCAGGTTTATTCATAGGTTTAAAGTATAATATTAATATTACAGGAATGTGATATATTGGGTTGGATATGTAGAGATACATAATGAGCCAGTCACCAGTGGAAGCTGACCCAAGCCCTAACCCCCTCAGTCCCAGTCTCTAAGCAAGTCCCCCCCCCCCCCCCAATACACACGTACTTGTAGGGGATGTGTTTGCTGCCGTTGACCAGAGCCAGGATGACATTCCCCAGGGCAGAGAGAGACAGACACAGCCCTGCTGCTGTACTGCTGCTGTCTCTGCCCTTCTCTCCTCCCAGCACCTTCACACAGCTGCCCAGGTCTATCAGGTGGAGTCTACTGCGACCTCCCGACACTGGAGAAAGGGAGAGGAGGGGAGGGGTGGTGAGAGAGGGACAGGAGGGGAACCGGGGAGAGTGGGTATACAGAGAGGGGAGGGAGGGACAGAGAGAACGGGACAGAAAGAGAGAGAGAGGAAGGAGAAAGAGAGGACAGAGAGAGGGGAGAGAAAATAGGGGTGAAAAAAGGATACATTAATTGTTGTGCAAAACATGTATTTTTTTACAGTGTGTTACGAAACTCAGTAACAGTATTTCACAGGGTGATAGATCCAAAACGCACTATGCAACACTTAATCTCCCAGCATTTTGGATCTGCTCATCTCAGAGGAGGTCATGTATGTCAGCCTCAGCACAAACACACGCACACACAGAGACATGCCCGCACACACGCATAAATGCGTGCACTCACATGCACACACACACACATACGGCAACATTGGGCAGCAGGTAGCCTAGCGGTTAGAACGTTGGCCCAGTAACCAAAAGGTCGCTAGTTCGAATCCCAGAGCCAACAAGGTGAACATCTGCCGATGTGCCCTTGAGCAAGGCACTTAACCCTAATTGCTCCAGGGTCGCCGTTGATAATGGCAGACCCTGGCCGTGGCCCTACTCTCTGACTCATGGGAGTTGGGATATGCAAAAAAAACATTTCCAATTCACACATTAGTACACATGTGTGAAATAGGACAAATATAAGCACACAGCCAGCTCAGGTGTGTGTTCAGCTACGTGTCCTTTCCCTGTCAACACATCACCTGTCGGGAGCGGGGAGTGTGTATGCATGTGTGTATACACTGCCTTCCTTGTGTATGCTCTGGAACTCAAAATTGTAATTATTTTGCACTATGGCCTATTTATTGCCTTACCTCCATAACTTACTACATTTGCACACACTGTATATAGATTTTCTATTGCGTTATTGACTGTACGTTTTGTTTATTCCATATGTAACTCTGTGTTGTTGTTATTTTTATCGCACTGCTTTGCTTTATCTTGGCCAGGTCGCAGTTGTAAATGAGAACTTGTTCTCAACTGGCCTACCTGGTTAAATAAAGGTGAAATAAATAAATAAAAAAGTCAGTCAAGAATGAATACCTCTCTAGGTCTGTTCAGCCCATCTGGTTCCCATTTACCTTCTCTAAGCAATCTTTGTGTGTCAGTGTATTACTGTGTGTGTGTGTGCATGTCTTTCCATCTGTGGATTAGAGCAGGGTTTCCCAAACTCGGTCCTGGGGCCAGCCCTGGGTGCACGTTTTGGTTTTTGCCCTAGCACTACACAGCTGATACAAATAATCAAAGCTTGATGATGAGTTGGTTATTTGAATCAGATGTAGTGCAAGGGCAAAACCCAAAACGTACACCCAGTGGGGTCCCCAGGACAGAGTTTGTCCCAGGGTGCAAGTATGCATGGCTATATAGGTCTTTGTGGATCAGTCTAAGTGAGAGTGTGTGTGTGTATGTCAGTGGAGGCCGCTGAGGAGAAGACAGCTCATAATAATGGCTGGAAAGGAGCTAATGGAATGGCATCAAACACATGGAAACCAAATGTTTGATGTATTTGATACCATTCCACCTATTCCGCTCCAGCCATTACCACGAGCCCGTCCTCCCCAATTAAGGTGCCACCAACCTCCTGTGGGGTGTCTGACCCAGCTGTCTGAATCAGACTGAGGTGTTGTATGATAAGGAGAAATGAACGGATGCAGATGGTGTGTGTGTCTGTGTGTGTGTATGTGTGTGTGTGTGTGTGTGTGTGTGTGTGCATGTGTGTGCGTCCTGCATGTGTGTGTGTGTCAGGCGGTGTGTGTATGTGTGTGTGTGCGTGCGTGTGCGTCCTGCATGTGTGTGTGTGTGTCAGGCGGTGTTCAGTGTTTCCATAAGAGCAGATTATATTTTTGCTCAATCTTGCATGCTTTCTCAAACAGCTGTAACTGTATATGCATTCGTATATGAGGTCCTTTCTTGAGTTGGGCTCTGGGATGTAACAACCGTTGAGCATCTGATTTTATGGTTGATTGTGGAGGAAAGGGGTTGAGTGTGTTAGAGTATGTGCGTGTGTGTGTTTATCCCACATCTGATGCAAGGGAGAATATAGGATGAACCACAATAATTGTTTGCTAAAATAATAATTGCTTGTCAAAAATGTAATGTAATACAATGGCAATCCGGGTTATAGGTTAAAATCCTACGCATGAACTGCCAACATTATTACGCATATTAATTGATAATGCTGGAAAATAAGATATGCAAGATATTTGAATAGATATATATTTTTAAATAGCTATATATATATATATTGAGGTGAGAGCATTGGAAATGCTTTTGGCGGTTGACCTGCTTCTGTTTTGTGGGTGGCACTGTGTGCTCTTTTCGATGGATGGGTCCTGGCCTCTCAGGGCCCTAGGGATCCGGAGGGAGAGGGGGTGGTATGCCGATCACTGGGATGACGGCCCAACTTGGGACGGGGAGGGGCTTTAGCGTGGGAATTAGTGGAGAACAATTGGAGGGTTACTTAGTAGCAATGCAAATATCATGGTACAGCTATATGGACACTCAATCACTATGGTATTTTCTATTGGTAAATTTACAAACATATATAATGATAAATAGTATCTCATTATGGTATATGGTGAAATAAGTATAGCCAGTTATAATTGTAATGGCTTAGCAGATAATAACAAAAGAATAACAATATTTACATGGCTCAAAGAGAAGGAATATAATATCTATTGTTTACAGGAAACTCATTCAACAATTCTAGATGAAGTTGCGTGGAAAAAGGAATGGGGGGGGGGTGAAATATACTTCTCCCATGGGCAAAGAAACTCAAAAGGGGTGATGATATTAATTAACAGTAATTTCGATCCGAATGTGCAAATTGTCCAAACAGATATGCAAGGTAGATGGATTATTTTAAAAATATGTTATTGGACCATAAACAAATATGGCTCATTAACCTTTACGGACCAAATAATGATGGCACTTCTTTGAAAATATATATAATAAATTATCGACCTTGCAAGCAATTCTAGACTCTATTATTATGGTGGGAGATTATAATAATCTATCTGCAATATTAAAGCTGATCTACCCCCCCCCCCATAAAAAAAAGAAAAGGATGGGGCAGATTATCCCTCTCCATCACACATAGGGAACAACACCTTCTCCTAGCCATGTTATCACGTATCTGACTACGTTATCACACACTATTAATACACAAACACACACATACACAAGCGCATGACATCACACTGTATAAATAGCGCGGAGACAGTCTGACTGACAACCTGGGACACAACAGATACAGTGTGTGTGTGTGTGTGCATGCGTTTGTGTGTATGCGTGTGTGTGTGTGTGTGTGCAGTACTCACTCCCTCCCTTGCCAGTCTTCTCCATGCGGTACTGGTAAATGTGCAGTGTGAACAGCATGTGTGAGTTGAGATGCTCCTCTGGGTCAGCGTCAGCTCTGCTGCTGTAGCGAGCTGCTATGGCTGCATCCAGGAAGAAGGCTGCTTTCTCTGGCGTGGGGGCTCGCAGCTCACTCTGGTTCTGGAGCTGGGGGGAGATTACAGAGTAGGTAAGATAAATTAATTTTATGCTTTAGTCACTTTAAACTACTGTTTCCGAGGTAAGAGGGAAATTGATCATTTTACAAACTACAGTACAGGCATTTTTCTTTCTGTGTGTGTGTATGTGTGCGTGCTTGCGTGCATGTGTGTGTGTGTGCGTGCATGTTTGTATGTCATGCAGTGTATGGTGTCTGTAAAGACAGACACAGATAGGCAGAGTAGCATTATGACTAAAATGCTGTGGGGTATCATTAGAACATGAGATTATCTCAGATTAGCTAGGGATTACACTGATACCCTTGTCTCACACACACTAATCCTATCAACATATAACCACAGGCACACACACACACACACACACACGCCCATTAAGATGTAAAACTAAATTACCCCAGAAGAGAAAATAACTAAATGAGGATAAAACCACACACAGGAGGAGAAAGACGATGGGTAGGTTAACTAGCAGAGTTCCGATTCTCAGAGGTTTGCGGTTTTTGTGTTCTCTATAGATAGAGAGTGTGTGTAAGCACATCTACGTGTGTGTGTGTGTCTGTATCTGCATGTGTGTGTGTAACCTTAGAGAGTGTTAGGTTAAAAACAGCCAGTAAAGATAACAGATCCTAGTGCCTGGGGGTATACACAGAGAGATATAATGATATACTACTACAGTGCTCTAGGTCTGATATTGCCATCATCATACACTCACTCCAGCTGCCTTAGCAGTAATCCTGTGGGTTTCCTTTGAGACGCCACATTGAGACAGACTGTAGAGGAAAACACTGGAGGAAACAGTGCATTCTGTCTGGGAGGCAAGGGCCTTCCTAGTTTCCAATCTCCTTTGCATTATTGTAGCCTTTTTCTGTAGCCTGTCAACTATGTGTCTGTCTATCCCTGTTCTCTCCTCTCTGCACAGGCCATACAAACGCTTCACACGGTGTGGCTGCTGCCACTCTAATCTGGTGGTCCCTGTGCGCACGACCCACGTGGAGTTCCAGGTCTCCGGCAGCCTCTGGAACTGCCGTTCTGTGGCCAACAAGGCAGAGTTAATCTAAGCCTATGCAACCCTCCAGTCCCTCGACTTCCTGGCGCTGACGGAAACATGGATTACCACAGAAAACACTGCTACTCCTACTGCTCTTTCCTCATCTGACCATGTGTTCTCGCATACCCCGAGAGCATCTGGTCAGCGCAGTGGTGGCACAGGAATCCTCATCTCTCCCAAGTGGACATTCTCTCTTTTTCCCCTGACCCATCTGTCTATCTCCTCATTTGAATTCCATGCTGTCACAGTCACTAGCCCATTCAAGCTTAACATCCTTGTCATTTATCGCCCTCCAGGTTCCCTTGGAGAGTTAATCAATGAGCTTGACGCCTTGATAAGTTCCTTTCCTGAGGATGGCTCACCCCTCACAGTTCTGGGTGACTTTAACCTCCCTACGTCTGCCTTCGACTCATTTCTCTCTGCCTCCTTCTTTCCGCTCCTTTCCTCTTTTGACCTCACCCTCTCACCGTCCCCCCCTACTCACAAGGCAGGCAATACGCTTGACCTCATGCTGTTCTTCTACTAATCTCACTGTAACTCCCCTCCAAGTCTCCTGCCACTACTTTGTATCCTTTTCTCTCTCGCTCTCCTCCAACACTACTCACTCTGCCCCTACTCCGATGGTAATGTGCCGTCGCAACCTTCGCTCTCTCTCTCCCGCTACTCTCTCCTCTTCCATCCTATCATCTCTTCCCTCTGCTAAATCCTTCTCCCTCCGATCTCCTGATTCTGCCGCCTCAACCCTCCTCTCCTCCCTTTCTGCATATTTTGACTCTCTATGTCCCCTATCCTCCCGGCCGGCTCGGTCCTCCCCTCCTGCTCCGTGGCTTGACGACTCATTGCAAGCTCACAGAAGAGGGCTCCGGGCAGCCGAGCGGAAATGGAGGAAAACTAGACTCCCTGCGGACCTGTCATCTTTTCACTCCCTCCTCTCTACATTCTCTTCCTCTGTTTCCGCTGCTAAAGCCACTTTCTACCACTCTAAATTTCAAGCCTCTGCCTCTAACCCTAGGAAGCTCTTTGCCACCTTCTTCTCCCTGCTGAATCCCCCTCCCTCATCCCTCTCTGTCGACGACTTTGTCAACCATTTTGAAGGTTGATGACATCCGATCCTCATTTATTAAGTCAAATGACACCGCTGGTCCTGCTCACACTGCCCTACCCTATGCTTTGACTTCTTTCTCCCCTCTCTCTCCAGATGAAATCTTGCGACTAGTGACGGCCGGCCGCCCAACAACCTGCCCGCTTGACCCTATCCCCTCCTCTCTTCTCCAGACCATTTCCGGAGACCTTCTCCCTTACCTCACCTCGCTCATCAACTCATCCTTGACCGCTGGCCATGTCCCTTCCATCTTCAAGAGAGCGAGAGTTGCACCCCTCCTCAAAAAACCTACACTTGATCCCTCCAATGTCAACAACTACAGACCAGTATCCCTTCTTTCTTTTCTCTCCAAAACTCTTGAGCGTGCCGTCTCTAGCCAACTCTCCTGCTATCTCTCTCAGAATGACCTTCTTGATCCAAACCAGTCAGGTTTCAAGACTTGTCATTCAACTGAGACTGCTCTTCTATGTGTCACTGTCTCTCCGCACTGCTAAAGCTAACTCTCTCTCCTCTGCCCTTATCCTTCTAGATCTGCCTTTGATACTGTGAACCATCAGATCCTCCTCTCCACCCTCTCCGAGTTGGGCATCTCTGGCGCTGCTCACTCTTGGATTGCGTCCTACCTGACAGGTCGCTCCTACCAGGTGGCGTGGCGAGAATCGTGCTCTCACCACTGGTGTCCCCCAGGGCTCAGTTCTAGGCCCTCTCCTATTCTCTCTATACACCAAGTCTCTTGGCTCTGTCATATCCTCACATGGTCTCTCCTATCATTGCTACGCAGACGACACACAATTAATTTTCTCCTTTCCCCCTTCTGAGAACCAGGTGGCGAATCGCATCTCTGCATGTCTGGCAGACATATCAGTGTGGATGTCGGATCACCACCTCAAGCTGAACCTCGGCAAGACAGAGCTGCTCTTCCTCCTGGGGAAGGACTGCCCGCTCCATGATCTCGCCATCACGGTTGACAACTCCATTGTGTCCTCCCAGAGTGCAAAGAACCTTGGCGTGACCCTGGACAATACCCTGTCGTTCTCCGCTAACGGTGACCCGATCCTGCAGGTTCATGCTCTACAACATTCGCAGAGTACAACCCTACCTTACACAGAAAGCGGCACAGGTCCTAATCCAGGCACTTGTCATCTCCCGTCTGGATTACTGCAACTCGCTGTTGGCTGGGCTCCCTGCCTGTGCCATTAAACCCCTTCAACTTATCCAGAACGCTGCAGCCCGTCTGGTGTTCAACCTTCCCAAGTTCTCTCATGTCACCCCGCTCCTCCGCTCACTCCACTGGCTTCCAGTTGAGGCTCGCATCTACTACAAGACCATGGTGCTTGCCTATGGAGCTGTGAGGGGAACGGCACCTCCTTACCTTCAGGCTCTGATCAGACCCTACACCCAAACGAGGGCACTACGTTCATCCACCTCTGGCCTGCTAGCTCCCCTACCTCTACAGAAGCACAGTTCCCGCTCAGCCCAGTCAAAGCTATTCGCTGCTCTGGCACCCCAATGGTGGAACAAGCTCCCCCACGACGCCAGGACAGCGGAGTCACTGACCACTTTCCGGAGACACATGAAACCCTACCTCTTTAAGGAATACTTGGAATATTATAAAAGTAATCCTTCTTCCCCCACCCCCCATAAAAAAAGGAAGAAAAAGTGGTTGTCCCACTTACTATCATAAGTTGAATGCACCAATTTGTAAGTCGCTCTGGATAAGAGCGTCTGCTAAATGATGTAAATGTAAATGTTTTCAGCCAACTACCTCTGTTTCTCTCCTTGTAATCTTGTGGGTTAATGAGCTACTCTATGTCAGTGTTTCTCAATCCTGGTCCTGGGGACCCAAAACGGTAAACATTTTAGTTTTGCCCTAGCACTACACACCTGATTCCACTAATCAACTCATCATCAAAACTTTGATTAGTGGAATCAAGTGTGAAGTGCTAGGGCAAAAAATATAATGTGCATCACTTTGGGTCCCCAGGACCATGATTAAAAGACACAGATGTTTCTACCTCTATTTTTATTTTATTTTATTTTTTTTAAATGTTGACCCCTAATTTTGTGATTACGATCTTGTCTCATCGCTGCAACTCCCCAAAGGGCTCGGGGGAGGTGAAGGTCGAGTCATGCGTCCTCCGAAACATGACCTGCCAAACCGCGCTTCTTAACACCTGCTCGCTTAACCCGGAAACCAGCTGCACCAATGTGTTGGAGGAAACACAGTTCAACTGAAGACCGAAGTCAGCCTGCAGGCGCCCAGCCCGCCACAAGGAGTCGCTAGAGCGTGATGAGCCAAGTAAAGCCCTCCCGGCCAAACCTTCCTCTAACCCAGATGATGCTGGGCCAATTGTGTGTCGCCCTATGGGACTCCCGGTCATGGCCAGTAATGACACAGCCTGGGATCGAACCCCAGGCTGTAGTGATGCCTTAGACCGCTGCTGTACTCGGGAGGCTTTGGGTCTGGTGCTTTGCATGGACCCCAGGAAGAGTAGTTGTTGCTAAAGTGAAAGCTAATGCTAATGGCGATCAAAATAATTACACTAGTTTAGTGGACAGCCACAGGGTGTGCAGGGCTTTGTTCCAGCCCATCACTGACACACCTGATTGAGATTATCAATGTTTTGATGATTAGTTGACGAGATGACTAGTGCCATCTTACCTGCATGCCACAGATGGGGTCCTCGCAGAGGTAGACTCCAGGGGACTGGCCGTCCTGCAAACTGCCTGTCGCCACTTCAGACAGCAAGTCCTTCAGGTTCTCCTCTTTACCCCACACCTAGAACATAGAGCATAGAACACTACCATCATAACCCCACATCTAGAACACACAACTATCAAAACCCACTCTTTCCCTCACACCTAGAACATACAACAACTATTTCATACATATTCTAGAATTCTGTCATTCTGTAAACAACAGAATTAGGGTTGGTTTCCCAGACCCTGATTAAGCCTCCTCCTGGACTAAAATGCAAACCGGCTCTTAGGCTTCGTTTACACAGGCAGCACAATTAGTCTTTTGACCAATCAGATCAGCTCTTTTGACGATAATTGGGCAAAAGATCAGAATTGGGATGCCTTTGTAAACGCAGCCTTAGAGTGAGAGAGTGACAGACCTCTACGGCTGAGACTCGGACAGAGAAGCGTGCTCCCGTCTTCTCCTTCCTCTCGTTGATGAGCTTGAAGAGCCAGGAGATGGCACAGGGGATGATCCCCAGGGTCTGCATGGACTCATCACCACCTATCATGGTGTAGGATTTACCTGGAGGACGCACACAAACAAACACACACACACACACACACAAAACTCCATCAGCAGTGGAGTAAAACAATCATTAACATAATAATCTCTTCCAAAACACCACACACTCTGTCCTCCTCCTCCTTCCTTTGTCCTTCTGTCTGATTTCTAAACTAACTCCGTTTGTGTGTGTGTGTGTATCCCCACTGTGTGTCCAGACCTGCCCCTACGAGCCGTGACACAGGGGGACGACCCCTACTGTTGACAGGAGAGAGATCAAACACACGGCTAAACAAAGCCATATGTCACACACACACATGCACACTTCACATTCACATGCAGCATGGTGTGTGTGTTTGTGTGCGTGCGTGCGTGCATACATACATCTGTGTATGCCTGTGTGCATTTTTGCAATGTGCCTTTCATTCTGTCTTGTTTTGTGTGTGTGCCAGGTAAAACAATAGTTGTTCTCTATCAGCCTTTTATGTCTTGACTTAATCAGAGTAGAATAATTTATCAAAAGCCTTTGTTGTCATAGCTACCTGCTAAATGTTTAATAACTCCATCTTCACTGATGTTTTATTCATTTATAGATAAATTAAACATCACAGATGATTAGTTTACAGTAGGTACTCAATGAGATCATTAATAATGTGATTGGACGAGGGCAGCCAATCACAATGCTGACTGCCTTCTAAAGATTATCTCTAATAATTCCTTATCGCTACTATAATTCAGTACCACAGCGCTCCGTTTGATATGATGTCATAGATGTCTGTTGGCTTAGAGACAGTTAATTGACAGAACTTTGTTGACGTCTGTATCTGAATCTGTCTTGTCTCTGTCACACATGACACCAGAAGACAGTTATGATGTTAGATCTTCAAAATGATATACCATTTTTGAGGAAGCATTAAAGAATAGTGTTTTGTGGCTGTACAATATAGGACAATAAAAACCATTCCATTCAGAGTTACTGTACTGCTCTTGGCCAAAGCTGTCAGACTCATTCCTCTCACACTCCTCTCTCTCTCTCTATGTGTGTGTGTGTGTGTGTGTGTGAAAACTGCATGTGTGTGTGTGTGTGTGTGCGTGTATGTGTCTGTACAGTATGAAAAATGTATGCACTCACTAACTGTAAGTCGCTCTGGATAAGAGCGTCTGCTAAATGACTAAAAATGTTTTTTTAAATGTAAAATGCATTCATGTGTTTTGTTTATTGTTAAATTTCATTAGGTTGTGACTCATACTCTCTGGCGCTACAGAAACTTAATCACAAGCTCATGGTGCCATGAGCAGTCAGCAGCAGTTCTCAGGCCTCTCTCTGTCTCTGTCTCTGTCTCTGTCTCTCTCTCTCTCTCTCTCTCTCTCTCTCTCTCTCTCTCTCTCTCTCTC
>NW_028159093.1:20000-31874 GCF_964263955.1 Coregonus lavaretus | reverse complement strand
GAATCTATAGCGCTGTGTGCATGTCTGCGGCAGCGGCTGGCTGCTCCAACTTCACAGAACAGTGACAAGAGAGAACAGAGTGGGCCAGGGGAGAAGGAGAAAATAGATAGAAAGAAAGAGGGAGAGATAAAGAGAGAGAGAGAGGGGAGAAAGAGAGGGAGAGAGAGAAAGGCCGCCGTAGGCAGACCTGGCTCTCAAGAGAAGACAGGCTATGTGCACACTGCCCCACAAAAATGAGGTGGAAAACTGAGCTGCACTTCCTAACCTGCCAAATCAATGACCATGTTAGAGACACACTATTTCCCTCAGATTACACAGACCCACAAAGAATTTGGAAACAAACCCAATTTTGATAAACAGCCTTATCTACTGGTGAAAAAAACCCACAGTGTGCCATCACAGCAGCAAGATTTGTGACCTGTTGCCACAAGAAAAGGGCAACCAATGAAGAACAAACACCATATTTATGTTTATTTTCCCATTTGTACTTTGCAATACTTTATATATACATAATATGGCATTTAAAATGTCTTTTATTCTTTTGGAACTTTTGTGAGTGTAATGTTTTACTGTTAATTTGTATTGTTTATTTTCACTTTTGTTTACTATCTACTTCACTTGCCTTTGCCAATGTTAACATACATTTCCCCATGCCAATAAAGCCCTTAAATTGAAATTGAATTGAATTGAAATGGAGAGAGGGACAAAGAGGGGGGGAGAGAGAGAGAGGAGAGAGGAGAGAGAGAGGGGATACACAGGAAGGCAGCCATGGGTCTTCCCAATGGTAGTCACGTCGACGGCTGTCTGGTTGTCCTGGGCAACCAGACATGACGTAACACGGGGATGAACTTGAACTTGGGGGAGGGATGTTGAGATGGGAGGGAGGGAGAGAGAAACGGAGGTAAGAGAAGGAGGTGTCGGGGCTCTTGCTCAATCGCTGGAAACGTGAACAATGGAGTGGAGCAATCAATAAGGCCATTTCACTGAAGGATTACAGAGGGCCAGCCAGCTAACCTTGCCCACCAGGCACTTTACTGAACCACCCCTCCTCCCCTCTGCTGTTCTCTCTTTCGCTCTCTCTCTCTCTCTCTCTCTCTCTCTCTCTCTCTCTCTCTCTCTCTCTCTCTCTCTCTCTCTCTCTCTCTCTCTCTCTCTCTCTCTCTCTCTCTCTCTCTCTCTCTCTCTCTCTCTCTCTCTCTCCCTCTCACTTTGTTCAGAGCTTAGACACAGTAAAGCATGGCTGAAGTTGTTCAGAACAGAAGGCACACAGTGACCGGCTGGCTAAAGTGTATAGGAACACCCCTAGCAGCTAGGTACAAAGTAGAGCGGGAGTGAGAGAGAAATAAATAAAAAGAAATGGAAAGGTAGAGCAACTACTTGAGAAAATGGAACTGCACAGGCTGACGTATCAGACTCAGTCGTAACGATAGGACCTATTGTCTGCTTAAATTAACTTCATCTCAACTGTATTCTTCTCTCCTTCCATCCTTCTCTCTGTTCTGCAGTGGTACCTGGGCTAAGGACTCCAGAACCCCTCGTCGCCCGCTGGACAGATCGCTGGACCCCCTACTTTCTCCCCTGAGTGCGACCCGACCTGAAACCCCAATCCCCGCAAATGTGCTCACCTGTTTGACAGAGAGAAGCCCAACCCCTCAAATCTGTCACTGTCTCCCACCCCCCCCAGCCCCAGCGCCTGAGAGACTTGAGCATCAGCATGGCTACAACAGACCATCCCCCCTATCCCATCCCCCGAAAACAAGAGCAGAGCTATTGACTGCTTACACACACGTACTATATATCTATACAGCCCATATATATCCCTCCTTCATATGGTTTATATGCCTATATTCATATATAGTACCAGTCCCCCCCCAACTGTCTATTGGAAGTGCTAGCTGGAGCTCCGAGAGAGAGCTAGCGTTTGTCTCCTGGAAAAGAACGTTGTGTTTTTTAAATTGTATTTCTTCTCGTCGCCCCCACTTTGCCGCAGAGGGGGGAATCATCACGTGACTAAATCAAAGAGCTTCCCTCAACCTTTCGTTGCCGTAGCCGACCTGTGGAGAAGGTCCGGCAACCAAGGAATGCACAGAGACCTAAGCGTCCCGTGTACGTGTATGTATACGAAACAAATGTGTATATAGCTCTGGTGTTGTCACACGTCCTGAAACGAGAGGAAAATCAAAGCTCTTGTTTCTTTTCTCCCCTTTTGTCTCTGTTTCCCTCTCTGGTTGTTTTTGGTTCAGTGGCTCACGGATGTAGAGGTTTTAGCTGGGTCAGATACCAACCAGTTAATACCTCTCTGTGGGCTGCCCACCCCCACCATCTCTCCACCCCCCACCCCACCCCACCCCAACCCTACCCCGCACCCACCCTGAGGAGGGACACTCCCTCCACAGCCATGCCAAGAGGTTAAAGGTCTGAAGGTCTTCACCCGGCCACAGGGCTTTTCCAGGGACATCAGTGCAACTGAAAGCCCATGCAGAGGAGAACAACGAACCACCACACTATGAACTCATAGGGGACAAGAGAGGGGATGGGGTATTCATGTTTAATTATGGTCAATCAGGTGACATATTGAAACTGGTTTAAGGCTGCAATGAGAAGAGAAGTATTTCAACGAGAGGCTTGTGAGAAAATAACTTCTGACTGGGAGGCTTGTTCATGTTACATTTTTGTATAGAGGTAATTTCAGTTCAAACTAACAGTCTGTACGATGCTATACAATGCAAAATGGCGGGTAGAATGTCTTTAATTCTACAAACTGACTGGAGACATCTATGACTATGGTGAACAGTGGAATATTGAATTGAGGACAGTGCAATTTCGTTGGATAGCGGTTGGATAATTAAATATCTTTGTAGGATATGTCTTTGAAATTGTTGAAAATTATATATATATTTTTCTTCCTAGTCCATTCACACCTAAAAAATATCGGGGTACAAAAAAAAGTTAACTAGAACGATGGCCTTGTGAGAAAATAAGGGTTTGTGTTTAGCTTTTGTTGTCTTTTATTTGTTTGTTCGTTCATCTTGTAAATGTGTTAGTATTGTAGAATGTAAAAAAATGTAATCCCTTTTAGAAATATTGTAATTTTAAACAATCAATTTGAAAGAATTTCTTGCAGCTTTGAATCTAGACTGCTATTCATTTTTTTTTTTAAAGCTAAGTGATTAACTTATTTTAAGAAAGCACATGATTTTAAAGAAAAAAGTAGCGGTTGAAATTTCTCAAGAGGCAAAATCAGGAACATACAATACGAGCAAATATCGTAAAAAAAAAATATTTACTTTCGGTTGAAAAGATAATCTAAAAAAAGGCATCCAAGTTCTGGTTTGCCTGGTTGATTGGCTAGGCCTTCTCTAAGCCTTGTCCAATCAGAAGCACTTATTCATGCAGTTGGTTTATGGGCTGGGAGTCTAATCAGAGGGTTGAAGTTGAGTGAGAAACAGTGACCGTTTGAGTTTCAAAAAGTTGATATCTACATCAAGGCAAGATCGCAACCAGACGGCAAAGCTTTTCAGTCGCTTCGCATGAAACTTACCATTTTATTGAAGTTTTGTTTTGTTTTTGTTTCCTATACTATACATACTATATATATATATATATATATATATATATATATACACACACACACTGTTAAGACCGACTCATCCACCGTCGATGAAAACTGAATAAAAGTATTAAAAATGTTTTAGTTTTTTATCTGCATGTTCTAGTGTTAGTGACAAATCTTTACATAGATTAGAGGTCATGTATAAAGACACAGTATTATAATCCCAACATCAGCCACTTGCCAACAGACTATATTTGTTTGGCCGTACGAGAGGCTTTTTTTTTTACTGCTGTCCTTCACAATCAACCAGCTGAACGTCTTTCAGACTCTTCTTCGCTTCTCATCATTTCTGAATCATTTTTCCTCTCTTTCGTTCCCTCTTGAAATTATCAACAAAAAAACTCAATCTTAAAGTATATATTTCGTTCATATGTTCTCGAATTGCACGAAACAATTGTTCCTCATCAATGTGCCTTGAGCGATGGTCTAGTCCTGAGCTGTTGCACAATGTTCCAATGTGGAGAGTTTATGTTTTTTTTCTTTTTTTGTTCGTCCCCCACCTCCCATTGTGTAGGAAACTGAATCTAAGTTGTTATACTGATAAGAAACATGAATGATGAAATTGAAGACATCTCAGGCCCATACAACAGTACTTTGCTCACTGTGATGCAACATCGAGGTGCTGTTTGTGTAGAAGACCTGAAACACTATCTCTGTCTTGTACTGCTGTTTAACTAGGCCAGTCATTCACCCCGATATGACCCCCCTTTTTAGTCCTTCAGTAAGTAGGAAAAGAGCTCCTAGGCGCTTTATATCTTGTAGATAGTTTAGTTAACCCCCCCAGCCCCCGACCCTTAACCCTTTTTTGTGTTGAGAATATTAGTCTATTGATATTTATGGATGTTGCTGCAATTTCTAAATGGAAACTACTTTTTGCTTTGGAGTCTTCCTGGTTTTGTTTTTTTTTGTTCCCAGAAATGAATAATGAGAAAATAATATGCAATACCTGCTTGCACTCATGTAGACAGTCATTTAGTCCTTTTTTTGTGATGTTTTCTATTTTATTTTCAACCAAAGTTAGGTTGCACTTGACTGGCTACGTGGTTGGTGGTCGGTCCCTTTGGCAGACCCGCTCCAGGAGAACAAAGGGCTCGCAAATCCCAGTCAGCCTCGCTCGGGTATTTTACTTTCTTTGTTTTCGACACTAACAAGATGACCGCAAAATATATTAGGGTTCTCCTTTTTTTTTTGGGTCACAAGCCTTAAACAAGTCATATTTCCTCTCCATCACAAAATCCACATTTGACAGACAAAAAAATATAACGTCCAACAATAACAAAATTCCACTTTCAAAATCCTCCATTTCAACGGACTTCCAAGTTACGTATATTAATTGTTTACCTGTTTATCTGTCTATTACGTATATCATTTAAAAAAGTAAATTGTATGTTTTTTTGGGGGGAAGCCTTCGTGATGGGTTTAGTAGAAACACTTCGTGGGTTGTGTTTGTCCTTTAGTGTGACAGTTTTTGTCTTTGTTCTTGCCTATCCTTTAGCGATGAGTTGGGCATTACTTTCCTAATTATCTGCACTAAATATGAAATAAATGACAATAGTGAGAATTATTGAAAAAAAAAAACGGCTTCCACGGCTTAAAAGCGAAGGGAAAAAACAATTGCACGGACATTTTTTGTCACAAAACCTCGTTATGAACAGCCTAGCATCTAATCAGCAAGATTTGGCTGTGTGTGTGTTTAAGATACGACAAAATTGCACCCTTTTTAAAGACAGAAAAAAAGAAGCAATCGTTTGGGCAGTGTGTTTTTGTTCTTGTGTTGTGTGTGTTGTGCGTAATTTAGTTCTGAGTATAGAAGTGGGGAGAAGAGTCGATGATGACAAAGGAATACCTTTAAAAAAAAGACAAGGAAGCTACGGATCAAGCAGGGCCGAAAGGACTGACTGTGGGAGACGTGGTGTATGTATGTTGTATAGGTTTATTAATTACACTGATTTTAAAGCTGCCCTATTTTATAATGCAGGACTTTTGTAACATTGATTAAATGAGGAAAAAACTAGTGTTGTGAATTTTCTGATTGTTTGTATTAAGGCCACAGTAACAGAGCGGGGTTTGTTTGTTCTCTGGGAACTGGATTTAAGTTGAAAACTTTCCCGTTTTCCTTTTCTTTTTTTAAATTTCTTTTTTATTTAAGGACTTTTTCTTCTTTTGATGGTATAGCATATTCCCATACTTAAAAAGTATAGGGTATTGAGGTGAAAAGCCCATTGTAAATGGATGTGACAGTATGCTGTATGTTTTGAAGGTTATTTGTTGCATCAGTGTTGATGAAGCTAAATTTAGGTCATTCTAAGGAAATTGGTAAGAAAAGAGACCGTTTTTTAATGCATAAAATGAGTTTAGGCAGACGACAGTGACATAGACAGCCAAAGGATGCCCCTATTATAAATGCATCCAGGCATCTTTTTTTTTTTGTGTTCACCATTCCATGCAGGAAAATAAACAGCTTGATATGCAACATGATTCTTTTCCTTTTTCACATATTTCTTTCCCTGTCCCACTCTCACCGCTTCATCACCAAATAGTCCTCAGAAACCGTGGGTCCTCTCAAACCGCTTTCCATTGACACATTCACTTGCAGTGCTACATTGCATTAGCAACACACGGTCACCGTCAATAAACACACAGCTCTTACCTAGATAGAGGTGAGTTGTTAAACATGTATTGTCCAACTTTCATGAAACTTTGTAACAAGGCTATGAAAAGCCTATAGACAGCAGCTGCATGGGAAGGTGTGTGCATAACCTGTACACTAATTATCTGCAGTCAACCTCTGCACCCTCAAACTGGGAACCTCAGAGATTATGCCACAGAGGCTATTGATGTTCAACTGAATCGGCAAGCTTTAATTCACATTTGTGCTAAAAGAGACATTTGGGAGTTTACAACTTAAACCACAGGGGCCTGGCCTCGAACACTACTGACATTTTCAGTTGTACTACTTTTCTTCCTTCTCCTCGTGTAACCATATCCTAACCATATCCTAACCATTTGATCTCTTAGTCTCTTGATGAAGCTCTCCTGTAACAACCTGTGTAGAGACCTTGTAGTCACATTGGAGAAGTGTACACTAGGCAGTCCTGGAGAAATAGAGGGGATACCGAACAATTCATATTGACGAGTTGTTTAGTCTGGGCCTACAAGAAGAGCACTCACATCGGCCCACTCCATTCCTTTCCCATCCAATCATGTCGGTTAGGTTCTTAGTTCCATCCCAGTGAAACGTTGATATCTATTTTGACCACCGTCTGAGGAATTCTGCCCCTCGATCAGGAAACAGGGTTGAACAAAGACCTTTCCTGTCTTTTGTCTGTCCAGATTTTGTTGCTATAGTGATTTTCCTGCAATCCACTGTATTTGTAGAGTCTTTGGTTCAGGGGTGAAGAATCCTAATACAATGACATGTAATGGAAATGGCAGAATTTTTCAGGCTGCAAATAAAGAAACAAGAAAAAATAATATTCAATAAATTTAGAGACCTAAATATGTGAAATATTCCAATGGGTGTGGTGCATAGACCGAATGGCATTCGCTAACGGTGTTGCAATCGTGCAAGACATAGGAAGAGCTTCAATGAACCCTGAGACGCTTCTGTTCAGAGACTTGATACCAACTAAGCTCTTTTCTCGCTGACATTGAATCCAGATCGTTGCCATTTCCCCTATGGTTTTATACATAAGGTATAATAAACAATAATGCCAGAGGAGGTGTGGTATATGGCTAATATACCACGGCTAAAGGCTGTTCTTACACATGACGCAACGCGGAGTGCCTGGCTACAGCCCTTAGCCGTGGTATATTGGCAATATACCACAACCCCCCGAGATGCCTTATTGCTATTATAAACTGGTTACCAATGTAATTAGAGCAGTAAAAATAAATGTTTTGTCATACCCATGGTATACGGTCTGATATACCATGGCTTTCAGCCAATCAGCATTCAGGGCTCGAACCACCCGGTTTATAATTTAGTTTAGGGGTTGATCATATTTAGAAAAGGACAATTCAAGTATTGAAATAAAGTAGACATTCTTCACAGCGTTGCCTGTGTATAGAACCACATTCGTTGTAAAACAATGAGGAGGTACAGTATATTACATTTCCATTGAAGCGATAAAAGAAAGTCATTTGATGCGAAGGCAGGTAACATTGAAGCTGTTCCCTAGCGTTCCACTGTAATGAATAAATAGTGTCACTAATCCTTTGCAAAGATATTTATTTATCCTCTTGAAAAACCATTGCATGGTGCTAAGTACTAAATCAAGCCGGCGAGGGAGAGAGAAACAATAAAACTAGACAATTTGAATTTACTATCATGCTTTCTGACAACGTATAAAGCCTAGCAGTTTAATCTGCATGAGAACTATGCACTGATTAAATATATATCCATATAGTATATATACACATATTATCCATGTATATGTGTGTGTATATTTCTAATGGTGAACTTTGGTATCTACTTTGCCTTCTTTTATGATAAATTGTTTTGTTTCGAGATCCCAGCTTAAGGATCAAACAAGTTATATGAAAATCTAAAACAAACCAGCATATTACATGATATATGAAGAAGATCAAATGTAGTGCCTGTGAACTGAACTGTATTATATTGCTCTACTGAATACAATAATTGTTTGTAATTCTTTCCATTTCTGAACACCAGTAGCCTTTGCTGTCTGTCAGATCCCTCTGATTATAGCTAATGTACAATAACCGTAAAGATAATTGCATGCTCTTCCATAGTCGCCTAGTAAGCTGTTATGAATATATATATACACAAAAAAATTAGGTTTGTTTTTATTTTATTCTTCCCATCGCCTATACTCATTTCATCCCTTCTCTTTCTCACATCTCCCTAAACCTCTGTTTTCTTTATTTCTACCTTTTGATTTTTTTGAACCATCCTGACTCCATCCTCATCCGACTTTTGAGTCATCAAGTTTTTTGGAGGGTATTTGGCCTGTTGTATTTGGTTGCGATGAGAAGCATCCTCATGTTTTTCCAAATGTTTTTGTTGCACTCCCTCCAATCAACCTCATTGACTTTAGCTGGTGATGGTACCATGATGACTAGGCTAGGTGTTCAGTGGAGTCAGCTAGCCAAGACCCCCCCCCCCCCCCCCCCCCCGCACTCCTTAGACAATCTACACCGACTGACCATCAGGACTCAGCTCTCTCTCTCTCTCTACTGGGAGGGGGGAACGCAGAGGTCCAGAACTCCCTACTATTCTCAAGTACAGGAGTACCATTGATGAGAACCATGAGAAGCACTGCAGCTCCAGCATGAATCTCCCTCGCAGGCTCTTCGTTAAGGGGGAGGAATCAATGGCTGCAGTCATTTCTGCTCCGTTCAGCACTATTGAGGACAGAATCCCTCATTGAGCCGCCGGGAGGCCGGAAGGTAGGCTTTCTGTGAGGCCTGCTCCAGCTCTCAGGGAAGCACTTCAAAAGAGCAGCGAATCAGTGCGAAGGGGGATGAGAAAGGTCCAGAAAGACGCACACCTAAGAGACTCTCAATTAAACAATGCTAATCCCCAATCCTGTTAGCTCAATTGGCTCACCCAGGGATAGACTTCCCAACATCTTAAATCCCTGTGTTCCAAACTGGTCAGCTGGTCAACGTGGGAAGCGGCCCTCTTTGAAACCAACATTAAGCAGTAGGCTATTTCAATCTGACCTCACTTTCTTTTATATTACAAGTGGACTTTAGTAGACTAGAATGTAACTTTTTTACATCAAACTAGGAAGTGGAACTGCTGTAGACAGACCTGTTCATATGGTGTGTTAGTGAATACCGCAACTTCCCCCAGCATTTAGTTTCAAATCTCCACCATGGTCAAACTAGTGAATCAGAATGAAGACAATCTTGACGAAGGTCAGCTTGAGTGAACCTGAGTGACAGAGGGAGGAGATCAATGAACTCCTGGTGCAGTCTGAGTCCCACATCCCCATCACCAAGACTTCATATCCCAGCATCCCCATCACTACCTCCCCGAGTGCTCATAAACCACCATTCCATTCGGTCCTCATAAACCACCATCAAACGTTTTATGATTCAACAGATAAGTGAAACTGACTAAAACCTTGTGCCTCTACTATACTTTTGTGGAACAGAACAGTGAACCATTAAGCACGTATTGTTTGTTGGATGTTACTAGCGCCATTGTTGGTTGACTGCCATTGTATCTTCTGTTATGATGTGAGTTGTTGTTACCATTCTCCTCAAACGCTTTGTGAGATTGTTGTTTTTTTCGTTTCCCTTTCTACTGTTGTTTCTTATTGCTGGTGTAGAATCATCCCTCTTGGCCCATTAGTGAAACCATCATGTCCACGCAGAATCAATTACTGGAAGCAAGATGTGCATTTCCTATGCAACAACAACAACAACAAAAAACTAAATAAAGTCGCTAATGCTGTATTCCAGTGGCCTTGTTACTTATTTCATAAATGCACTGGCTGTGATTGGTGTGTAACCCATGTTTGTGTGGTTGTCACCACATTTGTGTTTGTGTGAAAACTGCTACTATTCACTCACTGAAATATGGAAGGGATGGAAAGCTATAACAGATGGACCAAAAAAGGCTAATTAAGACTGAAATGTGTTCAGTAATGAAAGGTAGTTCAAACATAAACAGTATCAATCACACCTGATTCTTTAGATTTGTAAATTCTCAGAACTTAATCACGACTTACTTTCCATTGTGTGTCAAATCAAATCAAATCAAATGTTATTTGTCACATACACGTGTTTAGCTGATGTTATAGCGGGTGTAGCGAAATGCTTGTGCTTCTAGCTCCGACAGTGCAGAAATATCTAACAAGTAATATCTAACAATTTCACAACATATACCTAATACACACAAAACTAGTAAGGAATGGAATTTAAGAAAATATACATATATGGACAAGCAATGACAATGACAGAGCGGCATGAACTAAGATACAGTAGAATATTATAGAATAGAATGCAGTATATACATATGAGATGAGTAGTGCAAGATATGTAAACATTATTAAAGTGACAGTAAACATTATTAAAGTGACTAGTGTTCCATTTCTTAAAGCGGCCAGTGATTTCAATAGGCAGCCTCTCTGTCCTAGTGATGGTTATTTAACAGTCTGATGGCCTTGAGATAGAAGCTGTTTTTCATTCTCTCGGTCCCAGCTTTGATGCACCTGTACTGACCTCGCCTTCTGTATGATAGCAGGTTGAACAGGCAGTGGCTCGGGTGGTTGATATCCTTGATTATCTTTTTGGCCTTCCTGTGACATCGGGTGCTGTTTGTGTCTTGGAGTGCGGGTAGTTTGCCCCCGATAATGCGTTTGGCAGACCGCACCACCCTCTGGAGAGCCCTGCGGTTGTGGGCGGTGCAGTTGCCGTACCAGGTGGTGATATAGCCCAGCAGGATGCTCTCAATTGTGCATCTGTAAAGGTTTGTGAGGGTTTTAGGTGCCAAGCCTAATTTCTTCAGCCTCCTGAGGTGTAAGAGCTCACCTGGTGTTTGGTGCAGCATTAAAACGCCTCTGTGGCTAATCTCAGCACTTAGTGGTTTGGCGGCAGTTAGCCTAGCTGTTAAGAGCATTGGGCCAGTTACCGAAAGGGCGCTGGTTCGAATCCCCAAGCCGACTAGGTGAAAAATCTGCCGATGTGCCATTGAACAAGGCACTTAACCCTAATTGCTCCTGTGAGTCGCTCTGGATAAGAGCGTCTGCTAAATGTAAAAAATGTGTGTGCTGATGCCAGCTGTCTGAGGGGAGATAAAGCCTGCACTCTGTTGAACGCTGCATGGCTGCTTCATACTAGTTCTCTCATGCCTCGTTTGAGACAAGTGTTTCTTGGCTCGATGTTGCTCTGGTGATTTACCGAAAAAGAGTTGCACATGTGCATAGTGATGGTATGAACTCCTTGACACACTCCTACTTTAAATCCCTTACCATGCTGTTTTTTTACACGTTGGTAAACCACTTGAATAGATATCGTGGACAGGTATGGTGAGGTAAGGCTTTTAGTATTGTAAGAGAACCGCGAAGAAATACATTGACATTCAAGTAAATTATTATACAACATTAAAACACAAACTACACAATGTTGAAAGGCTTGTTTTATCACAGGGCTTAAAGAGAGTATAAAACAGCTCTCCAGAAAGTAGACATCATTGGACAGTAGACATCATTGGACAGTAGACATCATTGGACAGTAGACATCATTGGACAGTAGACAACAGTAGACATCATTGGACAGTAGACAAC
>NW_028159093.1:0-17500 GCF_964263955.1 Coregonus lavaretus | reverse complement strand
TAGCTAAATTAGTTGGGAAAACATCTGTTGTTTGCATTGATTTATTTGAAAGGCTTAGTAGCAGTACCTGTGTCCTTATATCCTCATAGCCTATGCATTGAGATTGGAATGGCAGTTACACTTAAAGACCCATGCATCCATGACATCAAGCTTTTCTTGAGGTAGGACCTTTTCTTAGGGTATATGTGTACAGTATGTGTCTATGCAAGTTTATCTTTAAACACACAACAAAGGAATGGCCCAAGGGTTCTGAACCATTAGTGTTCCTCCTAACCAGCACCTGGTTGGTGATGTGTGTACACCTTTAGGGAATTTGTTCTTACCTCGGGCTAAACTGGGTGTCAGCGCTAGCTAATTAACCCCCTCATTAAAGTTGTGTTCAGGCGTTGTTCAGACATTGTTCAGATGGTGTTCGGACATTGTTCAGACTTTGTTCCCACGGTGTTCCGACATTGTTCAGACGTTGTTCAGATATTGTACAGATGTTCTTCTGACATTGTTCAGATGTTGTTTCCAAATTGTAAAGAGAATCGCCCATTCGCCATTCTCTGAGTCTAATCAGAGCATGAGATTACAATCCTATAGAGTAATCAGAGGAGAGTTTGAATGCTTAATTGTATAACCACAATAGCCCATCAGTGTAGGCTTGAAGTGCAATTTTCTAGCTTCTTCCACAACTCAAAACAAATGTCACGTCTTGGTTTGAAGAGTTGTTTGTGGGCCAATAATCCCATAGTTCTCTCCAATAGAACAGTGTGTTTCATGATGCTTTCTAGTGTGGTGGTGTTGTATAGAAAAACAGGATGCAGTGGGTAAACCAATAAAGCAGTAGGAACAGGGGGAATGAAAGAAAGAAAGGGACTGAGGAGGAGAAAATAATGAAGACATGAAGGAAAAGCAACTCAACGGTTCCATTTTCTTTATTTAACTACCGTTGTTTTTCCCCCAGGAATTAAAAGGTTTTAACAGCTTGTGTCGCCGCAGGACAGACACAGAGCTCAATGTGTCATGGGGTCATTGTTCTGTGTGTGTGTGTGCGTGTGTGTGTGTGTGTGTGTGTATGTTTTGCATGTACACGTGCACCATGTGTGTGGCATTGGTGGTGGGGAGGGCTGCACCATTTTTTATTATGGGATGTAAAGCAACGGTAATTCCACCTGTGCCTTTTGTTGCAGAGCGCTCCACAGACGAGAAGGATTCCGTCTGTGGCCCGCACAGTCAGGATTACCACGCATCGTTAATCAAAGGCAACGCGGCAGGACCGAGGAGGGAGAGAAAAGTTCGCCACAGGTGATATCAAGGCCATTATCATATTATCACCTCAGGCACAGCCATTACAGTGTAAATTGCGAATAAGGGTTTTTTGAGAAACGGGGGGAGATTCATGTGGAGATCTGGAGGTGAGCTGTACTGCTCTATTCTGGTTACCTATCCAGTTGCTGGAAAGGACAATATTTTTTTTTTTTATCTGAACCAACACGGTAGGCTGCAGTTCGGGTTAGCGCAACAGTGTGAAAAGGGTGTATGTTTACTCCCTAATTTCCCCTCTTGTCTTTCTGTGTCCTGCCCATGAAGAAATGACTTATTTTACTTCAAGTCTGATTCAGTTCAAACTAAATGTGCTTCATTGACACAACAAAGATAGCAGCCTACGTCTTATCTAGTTTAACCAAAATATATTATATATATATAATGCAGAACGTCTTTGTCTCTGATCATTTCTATCTCAAGTCAAACTATTGGCTTTATTGCAGTGAATGTTTTACATTTAGTCAAGAAGTCTTACCTATAATAGCCTACGGCTACGATGCATTTAAAATCATCGTAACCAACAAATGTCCTCAGTGAGCCAGCTATATCAGCCCATTCACCCCTTTCCCCCTGTCCCCTAAAATTAGTATTGTGTTGTTTGGCCCGCCCTTGGACTGTGGCCTCATCCATTCGGGAGAGGGGGGGGGGGGAACCCCACAGTGATGGAGGGCGCTGGCCATGCCTGGACCCCTAATGAACGGGCAATTAAAGAGGACTTATTGGTCCTGGTGTCCACAGAGAAATTAACGTGAATCAAAGACTAGGCCTGGGTGGGGGTATTAGGTAGGTGGAGGTGGAGGGGGGCACTGGTCCCATCAGGGGCCAGCAGTCAGCCTGACACACTGAATAGCAATGAGGAGCCTGGAAGGGGCCAGCTCCCAGCTTGAAACACTTTAATTGCCCTTTAAAGTAGGGTGACGATCAATAGCTACCCCAGCACGTAATAACAGAGGCTGTCTCAAATGGAACCCTATTCCCTAAGTAGTGCACTACTTTTGACCAAGGCCCATAAGGTATCCCATAGGGCTCTGGTCATGTAGGGAATAGGGTGTCATTTGGGACGCTATCAGGTGAAGAGAGACAGAGAACATGGGCTTTGAACCGCTGCACCGCAGTCTGAAACCAATGATGTCATGGCTTGTACAATGCAAGCATAATCGTTTTGGGTGTTAGATGTAAGTAGCGTATGATGTGGTTTGATATTTTTTCTGACCTCACTCAAATATTTTTTTATTTGAGGCCTGAGCGAGTGAGTGAAAAAGCGTTTTGTCCCTAAGTTGTTTTTATGACCATGATTGTTGTTATATTTCCTGCTCGTTCTTGGCGTCTTCTAGAGGCTCCGTGTGTAATGTAGAACGTGTCACTATTAAAAGGCCTCACAAAGCTGATCAGAGTGGGGAGAAAGTGAGGTGAAGGTGGTGGGAGAAACAGATTGGGCATTTTCCCCTCACTGTCGTCTTGGGGTGACAGTAACATGTGCATGGCCTATACATACATGATACTGTACTTGAACCGAACTACTATGTGACTCAAAAGTAATAGAAGCAGTGTGTGTGTGTGTGTGTGTTTGCAATGTGTGTGTGTATACACTATGTACACTACATGGTATGTGGACACCCATTCAAATGAGTGGATTTGGCTATTTCAGCCACACCCGTTGCTGACAGGTGTATAAAATTGAGCACACAGCCATGCAATCTCCATAGACAACCATTGGCAGTAGAATGGCCTTACTGAAGAGCTCAGTGACTTTCAATCTGGCGCCGTCATACAATGCCACCTTTCCAACAAGTCAAATATCTGCCCTGCTAGAACTGCCCTGGTCAACTGTCAGTGCTGTTATTGTGAAGTGGAAACGTCTAGGAACGGTAACGGGACTCCCGAGTGCTGAAGCGTGTAGTGCATAAAAATCGTCTGTCCTCAGTTGCAACACTCACTACCGAGTTCCAAACTGCCTCTGGAAGCAACGTCAGCACAATAACTGGGTCATTCTACAGATTCGGTGCCTTTTGTGATTGAGGAGGATGAAACAATGAACATTAAAATCTTAAGCTTTTTTTTATTTGATGTGACAAAGTAATGTGTGTACTTGATAGAAAATACCTTTTCCCATCTCAATGTAGAGTATTAAGTTATTATTCTGTATTATTTTCTCAAACAAGTCCCAATTTAATTCAACCCCGTCACAGTCATTTTGTTATTCAACTATTCATTTTTCCAATAAGCTTGAGATCAGCTTCTGGCATAATCTCACAGTTTAGATGTCCCTTGTAAATAATGGCATATTGTAATTAAAGAGAAAATCAAGAAAAACTGACCAGCACCATCCTTTCCAGTTTACGATGAAGAAATTTCTAATCTAACTCCACATTTTCGCAAGAAATGTGCAAGAATGCTGCGTAATTCCTGACAAAATTGAAATAGCCTTATTTACCCTGATTTAATACACACAATAAAAACACTATTGATGTTATATTTTGTGTATTTAATACAAAAATGTAAAAAAATAATCTCGTAACAGGGATGAATGCACCGCAACAGGGTTGAAAATCATGTAACAGGGTTGAGTGAAAAGCATCACGTGTCATATGTTTTATCTTTTGAGATCACTAACATGTTGCCATTTTTTAAACATTTTTAACATTTTTAAACCTACTGTCAACATAGCTTTTAAAATCTAAAGAATCTAGAGGAAAGCTAGACAGAGTAAAACACATTAATGAACTAATAACAGTAACAACATTTCATTGATTTCATAAAAATATCCATCTGATAATGGCAGGAGTCTGTTTGAACATTGAGCCAACATCTTAACATTGATAACCTATATAGGTCACATGTTGCCATTTTTTAACATTTTAAACTACTGTCAACATAGCTTTTAAAGTTTAAACAATCAAGATGAAATCTAGACAGATTAAAACACATTAATAAACTAACAACAGTTACAACATTTCATTGATTTCATAGAAATATCCAGAGTAATGGCAGGAATGTCTGTGTTGTTTGAATGTTTGAACATTAAGCAAACATCTTAACATTAATAACCTATAGGTAAGCCTACAGTTTGTTCACCATTTTTACTGAGAGAGCCTAGCCCACACTTCCTTCTGTATTTCCATGTGCCTAGAAGTCACCGGTTTAGGGGGATCAATGTGTTCCAAGATGTCCTCAAATGGATACCACAGGATAGAAGTGGCCAGAAGTACCTATTTGGTCCAGCACAGCACATGCATTTGACCTGCACATGGGATTCATCTGTGGCTAGAATTATTCCGGGATAGAAATCGTCATCATATTTGGCCACGCACCATTTCCCGCATATGTCTGGATTTGCCCAATCAACCTCCCTCTGTGACACGACTGATGTAACTTTAGGGGTAAATGTGAAATGTTGTGTATTGAAACACTGGCATTCCAGTTTCTTGTTGTGGACTGTGCACATACAGCTTACATCACGGTAGGCAATTTGCCTTGCAGCCACACAAACAACTTGGTGGATCCGCATTGTGGATGGAACTACTGGCAAATTGGCTGGCATACCTTGGACGGCTTTCTCGATGGCCTCGTCTTCAATGAAGTAAAGCTTGATGGCAGTGTTGTTCTCCTCTAAGACCCTGTACAGAGTATGAGCATTTGGGATGTCACATCCTTGACTTATCAGCCTGTCTGCGGTTCTTTTTAGGGTTGCACCAACACCATCTGGTGCTCCCTTCCCATGCCCTGCTTCAAAGAAATTCCAAGACCCTGCCCTCAAGCCCCTCTTGGCCAGTTCTGTGCTGAACAGAAAGAAATTGCCTTTTTGCCTGTACTGGGTACAAGGGCCATCGCTGAAGAAGTGTACTGTTGATATGTTGGGGTGGGTATGTTGCAGGTCATCAAGCACAGGACTGAGGTGTGCCCAGATAGCAGGAGGAGCCTTATTCCTTGATGGAGAAATGGTGGTGAAGCAAGTTGGTTGCTGATTCTGTCCAACGTAGAGGACACCTGTGTGGAGGACGGCCTGTTCATGAGATGAACCAAAGTGAACAGACTGTATCTCTGTCCCATATCTGCAGGTGAAGTTTTCTGAAAAATCAATATGGATAAGGCACTCATCTGCAGACATGTTTTTCTTGAGTTCGCGACAGTAAGCATACTGCTGTTTAATGTTGAAAAGATGTTTCCGAAACCTGAAGAGGAGCGTATGAAACAACTGTACTAGTTGTTCCTGCGTCATGTTTACCTCATCCTTCACAGTGACTTTTACTGTTTGACCTTCCTCATTTTTTCTTTGCTTTTCTTTGACCATCCACTGGAGAAAGACAACATTTTCATCAGCAGCATACAAGCTTGACATTGGAACTGTTTGGTTCTTGCATTGTTCACATTCACCGTACATGCACTGCTTATTCAAGGAACTACAACACACACTTTCAACTAAATCTTCAAGCACTGACGATTCAATAAGCTTAATTTGTTTGAGCTTCTCTGCGACAAAGGTCAGGTTTTCGTGAAGCTTACACATACAAGTGTCCCGATCAGCAAGGGAAGGGTAAACCACCCAGAAAGGCCGGAGGCGGCTGAACATGGAGTATGAAATTTCTTCTGTGTTCTCTGCAAGAAACGTCCTATGCAGATTTTTCAACGTGTCAAGGAGGAACCTCTTCTGCATCTTCTGTTTGTTCTTTGTTTTAGTTTGCTTTTTGCCAGTGGTCATTCTACTGATATCATCACGTGTGAAGAAATCCCTCACCCTCTTCTTGATGTCCACAAAGTTTGAGATTTTCTTTCTTTGAAATGTAGATACACTGCCTGTGAGCTTCCAGCGTTTCTTTGAAAAACCCAAAGCAGACTCTGAAAATGATTGCAGTCTATACTTCTTAATAATGTTACCTGCCACTACTCTGGATATAATTTGCTTCTCTCGTTCAGTTTTTGCATTTTTATAATGCTCCTTTATTTGAGCAACGAGTGCTGTGTGATGCAGTGCAGATCTTCTGACATCACTTGGTACAGCTGTGGATTTTGACGAAGTCTTCTTTTCTAAACGCTGGAGCCTTTTTTTGTACTTTTCTTTGGCCCTCCTTTCTTCATCAAGACATTTCTGTAAATCAGCTACCTGCTTTCTCAATTTGTCTTTTGTCTTTCTTGATTTTTTCTTCCCCTTCACAGATTGTCTAAAACAAACAAATAGACAATTCAATTCAATTTTATTTATTATATCAAATCATAACAAGGTAAGTTCATAAGCAGTATAAATAAATGTTAAGGATACTATTACAATGTGAATATGTCTAAGCAGTTTTGAAGAAATAGTGTACAAAGTTACCAGAAATCATATTTGTATGCACTCCTTTGCACTCCTATTCTCTCTCTCTCTCTCTCTCTCTCTCTATCTCTCTCTCTCTCTCTCTCTCTCACACACACACAATCTTTTTCCTAACCTTGTGGGCTCATGTGACATCACCACGTCTCTATCAGGACTTTGTGGAGGGGTGGCAATAGTATTAACAGCCATTTCCCTTTGCTTTTGCCGCTCCTTCGCTTTTCTCCATCCCTTTCTCCTCATCTTTTGACCTCTCTTATCTAGATCTCCTATTCCTTTCTTCTTTCCTGCTAAAACATATTTTGTCCATCTCATGCGTTCACTTCTGAGGTACTTTTCCCTTCATTCTGGATCAGCATTTCTTCTTGCCCTGTACTCTCTTTGCCTTTCTGCTGCTGTTTTTGCCATTGTTGAATCTGAAATTGTAGGTCAAGGTCAAGTCAATGACCAGTTTACTCTCCAAAACTAATTACTGTATCCTTTTAATCACTATGTAGTAAAATGAACATGAACTTGCAGATAATACTCCTAAATATGTCAATGTATATAGGAGAGAGAACAAATTAATTGTCACTTTTTTTAAGTTATTATTTTCAAAAATTCCTCGTACTTTTAGTTGATACTGTAAAACCGTAAACAACAAACATTCAACAAGAAAATATGATTGGTATTAAGCAATATACATTAAATATTGCTAAGATTTAACAGCTATTCAACCCTGTAACAGCCATTCAACCCCGTAACATTGAAAAATGTGATGGGGTTGAATGTGACAGGGTTGAAGATTTTGTGCTAATCTGTTGCTAATTCGGGATGCTAGCAGCTAGCAGTGTGCCACATGGCCTTATTCAACAAAGACATTGTTATACTTCATAGCTATAAAAACAATTCTTGGTAAAATCTTAACTATGAATTCCCCCCCCCCCCAACAGAGTTGAATACCTGAGATTGACAAAGCCCATATGTGCTTGAAAAACATGAAATATTTATAAAAAGTGAGAGAGCAGCTTACCACTTGTCACACCAGGCTTCTCTGAAGACTTGTATGATGTCACTTCCTCATAAATGATGTCCACAGGATCAAACCATTATTTAATTGTGAGTGGGGGTATTGTTGCGTTACGGGGTTGAAAGAAATACAAGGACAGGGGTAAAAGCCTGAATTTCTCAGAAAATAAAATGTCTTATGCTGAGAAAATGGATTATGCATAATAAGGGGGCATATACAATTAATTTAACAAAAAAAAGCATTATTATTTAACACTGTGTACTCAAAATGAGTCACGCCATTTGCATGATGGTCAATAGGGACAGGCGAAATTCTTAATACTCCTAAGAAAAGCAAACATATAAGTATTGAAATTCATCTCTGTTTAAAATCATATTCTCTACTCCATATTAAAAACATGTAAAACTTTGAAATGTTGTAATTTAAGTGTAGTTTGATAAATGTTCTGACAAGTTATAACACTAGTACATCTTGGGACACTGACAATACTGAAATGTCACCGAATCTGTAGAATGACCCAACTGTTCGTCGGGAGCTTCATGAAATGGGTTTCCATGGCCGAGCAGCCACACACAAGCCTAAGATAACCATCCACAATGCCAACTGCCTGCTGGAGTGGTGTAAAGCTTGCCACCATTGGACTCTGGAGCAGTGGAAATGCATTCTCTGGAGTGATGAATCACGCTTCACCATCTGGCAGTCCGACGCACGAATCTGGGTTTGGTGGATGCCAGGAGAACGCTACCTGCATGAATGCATAATACCAACTGTAAAGTTTGGTGGAGGAGGAATAATGGTCTGGGGCTGTTTTTCATGGTTCGGGCTAGGCCCCTTAGTTGCAGTGAAGGGAAATATTGACGCTACCGCATACAATGACATTCTAGACGATTCTGTGCTTCCAACTTTGTGACAATTGTTTGGAGAAGGTCCTTTCCTGTTTCAGCATGACAATGCCCCTGTGCACAAAACGAGGTCCATACAGAAATGGTTTGTCGAGATCGGTGTGGAAGAACTTGACTGGCCTGCACAGAACCCTGACCTCAACCCCATCGAACACCTTTGGGATGAATTGGAATGCCGACTGCGAGCCAGGCCTAAAACCAATTTTCCAACATTTATTGGAAGCCTTCCCAGAAGAGTGGAGGCTGTTATAGCAGCAAAAGGGGGTCCAACTGCATATTAATGCCCATGATTTTGGAATGAGATGTCCACATACACTACCGGTCAAAAGTTTTAGAATACCTACTTATTCAAGGGTTTTTCTTTATTTTTACTATTTTCTACATTGTAGAATAATAGTGAAGACATCAAAACTATGAAATAACACATATGGAATCATGTAGTAAACAAAAAATGTTAAACAAATCAAAATATATTTTATATTTGAGATTCTTCAAACAGCCACCCTTTGCCTTCATGACAGCTTTGCACACTCTTGGCATTCTCTCAACCAGCTTCACCTGGAATGCTTTTCCAACAGTCTTGAAGTTCCTACATATGCTGAGCACTTGTTGGCTGCTTTTCCTTCACTCTGCGGTCCGACTCATCCCAAACCATCTCAATTTGGTTGAGGTTGGGGGATTGTGGAGGCCAGGTCATCTGATGCAGCACTCCCTCACTCTCCTTCTTGGTACAATAGGCCATGCTGATGACAGGATGTCAGGATTTGGCATAAGCAGCATGAGTCCATGGACCCATCCTGCCTGGGACAGCCTGGTGGCGGTGGTGTACTAGTGTGGGGAATGTTTTCCTGGCACAAGTTAGGTACCTTGATACCAAATGAGTAACGAACCTTTCCGACACCTTGTAGAATCCGTGCCCCGAAGAATTCTGGCTGTTCTGAAGGCAAAGGGGGGTCCAACTGGTACTAAATGGGTGTACCTAATAAACTGGCAGGTGAGTGTATGTGTGTGCAGTGCTGCTGAGGCAGGTGAGGGGAGGCTGTATCCCTGTCCCTCTGGTTCATGTAATGGGAGGCTGTGTCCCTGCCCCTGTCCCCTCTGGTTCAGGTAAGGGGAGGCTGTGTCCCTGTCCCCTCTGGTTCAGGTCCATTAGCTCTCCCAGTGGCTTTGGCTTTGGCTCTTAACCCTCCTCACAGGGCCGTAACCCCCAGAGCAGCATCCCCTCTATACACACACACACACACAACACACACACACTAACACACACTGTCACACTCCACTGGAGCACTCCGTGTCTGACAAATGACTCCTCTCCCCTCCTATCACTACACATTCACAAACATTCCCTCTCTCTCTCTCTCTCTCTCTCTCTCTCTCATCTCTCTCTCTCTCTCTCTCTCTCTCTCTCTCTCTCTCTCGCTTTCTTTCTTTCTCTCTCTCTCTCTCTCTCTCTCTCTCTCTCTCTCTCTCTCTCTCTCGCTCTCTCTCTCTCTCTCTCTCCTCTCTCTCTCTCTCTCTCCTCTCTCTCTCTCTCTCTCTCTCTCTCTCTCCTCTCTCTCTCTCTCTCTCTCTCTCTTCTCTCTCTCTCTCTCTCTCTCTCTCTCTCACACACACACACACACACACACACACACAGACAGACATTCGGTCCTGAGTTTACATTCCTGTATATTTACATTCCTGTATTTACAGGATCCAAGACAGCTTCTACATAAGACTGCTTAATAGTTCTGTTAAATGGTTACCCGGACTATCTGCATTGACCCTATCTTGCACTGACTCTATGCACACCCCTTGACTTTTTCCACATTTTGTTGTGTTACAGCCTGCATTAAAATGTATAACATTTTGATTTTGTGTCACTGATCTACACACAATACCTCATAATGTCAAAGTGGAATTATGTTTTTACAAATTTTAACAAATGAATTAAAAATGTAAAGCTGAAATGTCTTGAGTCAATAAGTGTTCAACCCCTCTGTTATTGCAAACCTAAATATCTTCAGGAGTAAAAATGTGCTTAACAAGTCAGATAAGTTGCATGGAATGACTTTGTGTGCAATAACGGTGTTTAACATGATTTTTAATGAACCTAATCTCTGTACCCCACACACATACAATTATCTGTAAGGTCCTTCAGTCGAGCAGTGAATTTCAAACACAGATTCAACCATAAAGACCAGGGAGGTTTTCAATGCCTCGCAAAGAATGGCACCTATTGGTAGATGGGTAAAAATAAAAGCAGACATTGAACATCCCTTTGAGCATGCTGAAGTTATTAATTACACCCAGTCACTACAAAGATACAGGCGTCCTTCCTAACTCAGTTGCCGGAGAGGAAGGAAACCGCTCAGGGATTTCACAATGAGGCCAATGGTGATTTTAAACCAGTTACAGAGTTAAACGGCTGTGATGGGAGAAAAAACAGAGGATGGATCAACAACATTGTAATTACTCCACAATACTAACCTAAATGACAGAGTGAAAAGAAGGAAGCCTGTACAGATTTTTATTTATTTTTACGTATAGCTTGTTTGCAATAAGGTACTAAAGTAACACTGCAAAAAATGTGGCAAAGAAATGAACTTTTTGTCCTGAATACAAATCATTATCTTTGGGGCAAATCCAAGACAGCACATCACTGAGTACCACTCTTCATATTTTCAAGCATGGTGGTGGCTGCATCATGTTATGGGTATTCTTGTCATCGGCAAAGACTGAGAGTTTTTTAGGATAAAAAGAAAAGGAATAGAGCTAAGCACAGGCAAAATCCTAGAGGAAAACCAGTTTCAGTCTGCTTTCCAAATCCACCTTTCAGCAGGACATTAACCTAAAACGCAAGTAAGGGATAGTCAACGAGGGGCTATGCGTTCTATGGAAAATAATGAACGACTTGGAAGGAGTGTTCTAGGAACTAACCTTCCACTGAGTTGCATTATTTTCCAGAGAACGCATAAAGCCCCGAGTTGATTATCCCTTTTATACCATGGCGATAATTTAACACATTTGCCGCTAGAAATGTATTCATTTGCCGGTGGAAATGTGTTCAACATCCACTGAAGTAGCTAGCAAGTTTACTAGATAGCTACAGTAGTTGCCTTGGTAACCAAACAAACAGATTTGCTAATTTAGTTAACCAAACCATCAGTCCTAGCTTGCTATTATAAAAATCTAATTCAACAATGCCAATAATGTTTCAATATGACTTTTGCTTTCAAAAGTAGCTCAAACATAGAACATGTAAGAATGAACTATAGCCATTGAATTCTACCATGCTAACACACCGTGCGTTATAAGAAAATAATGCACGCTCTAGAATGCCCTTCAAGACAATCAGAAACAAGTATTCAACAATGCCATGGTATAAGGCCAATTATAAACTGGGTGGTTTGAGCCCTGAATGCTGATTGGCTGACAGCCGTGGTATATCAGACTGTATACCACAGGTACGACAAAACACTTATTTTAACTGCTCTAATTACGTTCGTAACCAGTTTATAATAGCAATAAGGCACCTCGGGGTTTGTGGTATATGGCCAATATACCATGGCTAAGGGCTGTATCCAGGCACCTCCACGTCGCGTCGTGCATATGAACAGCCCTTAGCCGTGGAATATTGGTCATATACAGGCCTTATTGCTTAAATATAAACTAGGTGGTTCGATCCCTGAATGCTGATTGTCTGACAGCCGTGGTAAATCAGACCATATACCACGGGTATGACAAAACATTTATTTTTTCTGCTCTAATTATGTTGGTATTGGTAACCAGTTTATAATAGCAATAAGGTGCCTCGGGGGTTTGTGGTATATGGCGATGCGTGGTATATTAGCTGTGGTATATTGGCCATATATTGGCCATATACCACATCCCCTCTGGCCTTATTGCTTTTTTTCCCTCATCAATCTACACACAATACCCCATAATGACAAATCAAAAACAGATTTTTAGAAATTGTTGGAAATTTACACAAAATACAAAACTGAAATATCACATTTACATAAGTATTGAGACCCTTTACTCAGTACTTTGTTGAAGCACCTTTGGCAGTGATTACAGCCTCGAGTCTTCTTGGGTATGACGCTACAAGCTTGGCACGCCTGTATTTTGGGAGTTTCTCCCATTCTTCTCTGCAGATCCTCTCAAGCTCTGTCAGGATGGATGGGGAGCATGTTCGATCAGGTTCAAGACCGGGCTCTGGCTGGGCCACTCAAGGACATTCAGAGACTTTTCCCGAAGCAACTCCTGTGTTGTCTTGGCTGTGTGCTTAGGGTCGTTGTCCTGTTGGAAGGTGAACCTTCGCCCCAGTCTGAGGTCCTGAGGGCTGTGGAGCAGGTTTTCATCAAGGATCTCTCTGTACTTTGCTCTGTTAATCTTTCCCTCAAACCTGACTAGTATCCCAGTCCCTGCCGCTGAAAAACATCCCCACTGCATGATGCTACCACCACTATGCTTCACCGTAGGGAGGGTGCCAGGTTTCCTCCAGACGTGACGCTTGGCACTGTGTTCTTGGGGACCTTCAATGCTGCAGACATTTTTTGGTACCCTTCCCTAGATCTGTGCCTCGACACAATCCTGTCTCGGAGCTCAATGGACAATTCCTTCAACCTCATGGCTTGATTTTTACTCTGACATGCACTGTCAACTGTGGGACCTTATATAGACAGTTGTGTGCCTTTCCAAATCATGTCCAATCAATTGAATTTACCACATGTGGACTCCAATCAAGTTGGAGAAACAACTCAAGGATGATAAATGGAAACAGGATACACCTGAGCTCAATTTCGAGTCTCATATCAAAGGGTCTGAATAGTTATGTAAATAATGATATATATATATTTTAACAAAAAATATTAAAAATAAATTCCTTTGTCATTATGTTGTATTATGTGTAGATTGATGAGGAAATTGTTTTATTTAATCAATTTTAGAATAAATGTTTAACAAAATGTGGAAAAGTGAAGGGGTCTGAATATTTTCAGAATGCACTGGAGTTACTTACCAAGACAACATTAAATGTTACTGAGTGGCTAGTTACAGCTTTAAAATCTATGGCAAGTCTTGAAAATGGCTGTCTAGCAATGATCAACAACCAATTTCTTAAAGAATAATGGACAAATATTGTTTGCAAAGCTCTCAGAGACGTACCACGAGAAACTCACAGCTGTAATCGCTGCCAAAGGTAATTCTAACATGTATTGACTCAGGGGTTTGAATACTTATCTAATCAAGATACAGTATAACACACACCTGCATACCAACGCCACACACACACACACACACACACACACACACACACACACACACACACACACACACACACACACACACACACACACACACACACACACACACACACACACACACACACACACACAGAGACACACACACATACACACATATAAACACACTTCTCCACTCATCATTTGCTGCTGCTACTCTGTTCTTTATTTTACTCTTATTATTATCTATCCTGATGCCTAGTCACTTTACCCTGCCTTCATGTACATATCTACCTCAAATACCTTGTACCTCTGGACAGAGATCTGGTGGTACTCCCTGTATATACTGTATTGTAGCTCCATCTTAGTGTATTTTATTCATCTTGTGTTACTCTTTGTATTTTCTTTTATATATTATTATTATTATTATTTTTACTTTGCATCGTTGTGAAGGGGACGTCAGCAAGCATTTCACGGTAAAGTTTACACGTGACAAATAACATTTGATTTGATTTGGATTGAGTTACTCTGCTGAATATGTGATATAATCAATCTCTGAGCTGTCCTGGCATGTGTGTGTGTGTGTGTTGGTGTGTGTGCGAGCATGTGTGTTTGTACAGGCATGCGTGAGAGAGTGTCCCTGTCGGCTTGCCTGCCACCTTACAGACCCAGGTCTGGTACGTTTAGAGGGACTTAGTTTGTCTTCTTCTTTCCTTTCCGTTGATGTGGAAGGTGTTGTGGCCTCTTGTATTTTTCTGTCCTTCCTCACAATAAATCTCTCTCTTTCATGGTAGACAATGGGACAACAGAGAAGGGAGAGTACTGGAGAGTCCATTGGAGGAAACACTACTATTATTATGGTTAAGATGACAAAATACTGTAGTCAGTCACACTGTCTGCCTGCCTGTCTGTCTGTCTCAGGGCTGCCTTGAGAGAGAGCGAGAGAGAGAGAGAGAGAGAGAGCAACCAGTGAAGAACAAACACCATTGTCAATACAACCCATATTTATGTTTATTTATTTTCCCATTTGTACTTTAACTATTTGCACATCGTTACAACACTGTATATATACATACAGTTTTTCTCGATTGCTAAGACACATTTCTTGAAAGCTGCTCTCCTTTTCTCTTAACTGTGAACACAAAACCCAATTTTCAAGCTACATTCACAAAACCTCAGACTCTTCTTGCAAAACCAAACTTTCACCTCAAAACAGTTCAATCTGTGCTCAAAACTGAACTATGTTGTCAAATCGTGCACCGAGTCAATCAAAATAAAAAACACTACTGAACAGTCACTAAACACTACGTAGAAAAATAGAAAACACAATGCTCAGGACATGAAGCTGGAGAAATAAATGTTTATTGTTCACTGTAGGCTAAATGCATGTTGCAAAACAAAAAAAAAACTGTGCATTTAGCACTTGTACAAAAAGACAAAACAGAAATCTTGTGCATTTACATGTAGCACTTGTAAAAACAAACAGAAATCTTATGCGTTTGCCACTTGTGTACAGTAAGCCCATGTAAAAATAAAGTACAAAAATATACAAATAAGTGCATTACTCAGCCACAGCATCATGTCTCCGTACTGGGTCAGGCCACAGGACTTCATCCACATCATAGGCCACATTTTGTCTGGCCAGGCAACGGGGGAAAAAACCCCTGGCATGCCGTATCCAGGCTTGGCATGCCTCCACACCTATGTCACCACAGGCAAGTCCCATGGCTTGCAGGAGATTTACCCTGGTGTAAGGTTGGCGTTCATATACCTTCCACCGCCATGAGGAGAATAATTCCTCAATGGGGTTTAGGAAAGGGGAGTACGGTGGAAGGCAAAGATTGATAAAACCTTGGTTCATATTGTACCACTCTCTAACCTGGAGGGCTCTGTGAAAACTCACATTGTCCCAAACAACAACATAGATGGGATGCTCATCCTGCTGCCCTAACAAAGCATCTCGCATGTGATTGAGGAAAATGAGGAGCTGGTGAGTGTTGTAGGGCCCCAGGTTGGCATGATGGTGGACAACCCCATGATTGCTGATGGCAGCACATAATGTGACATTGCCACCACGCTGCCCAGGAACACCAACAATGGCCCGATGGCCAATCACATTACGGCCTCTCCTTCTCCTTTTGGTGAGATTAAACCCAGCTTCATCCATGTAGATGTATTGATGGGGTCTTTCCATTGCATCCAGTTGAAAAACCCTCTGTAGAAATAGATATAGTTTTGTAAGTGATACGGAAAAAGTGATTTAGGCCACTACAGTAAATCACTACTTGAGGACACGATCAACAGTAGAGAGGTCCTCAATGATCTTCTGCTGAATTTCGCTCAGTTTAATGGCATTGTTCTCACGGACCATATCAACAATTAGGGTCTCTTGGTGTGGGGAGAACATACCTGTCCTCCCACCCCCATGTGGCAGTCTTTCAATTCTACAAAAAGAGAACATGGAGTTACAAAAAATATACATGGAATACTAGGCCTACAAACAGTTAGACCAACCCTCCATTACAATACTACAGTACATTGGTACAGTGATGTACTGAAACATATATTCACTTACAGTATACTGTGGTACAGTATATAGTATGTCATACAGTAATTGCTGTCAACATTTACATACTGTACTATAATGTCAAAAAAAGGTAATTACCTGTTCTCTTCTCTAAATCTTCGGATTATGGTGGACACAGTGAATCTACTGATGTTTGGTTGTACCCTTTGTCTAGCCTCCCTCATGCTCATACCATGGACAAGAACATGGTCAATCACAGTAGCTCTGATTTCATCAGATATTACTGTTCTTTGTCTTCGCTGACCACCTCGACCACCTCGACCTCCTCTCACACGAACTCTTCCTCTCAGATTTCTATCCATTGTAGGGCCTCACAAACCAGTGCTCTCTGAACTGGCTTACTGTATATGTTCCCTCACATCATTAGCCACAAGTGTGATCAATTTTGAGTTGTTGTGTTCAAGTGGTGATACCTGTGCTCTAATTGTGTTTGACTTTTGTCACCTGTGCTCACCATTATGCAGCACGGGTGCATCACAATGAAAATGTGTTGGCAAGTTGTGTCTAAACAGGTGAAAAGTGCTTATGGTTTTGCCAAAGAGTGATTGATTCAATCAGTAGGTTCAGGCAACTGAGCATTTGGTTTAGACAATAGGGTTTAGTGTTTTAGCAATTGAGAAAAACTGTAATATGACATTTGAAATGTCTTTATTCTTTTGAAACTTCTGAGTGTAATGTTTACTGTTAATATTTATTGTTTATTTCACTTTTATTTACTATCTACTTCACTTGCTTTGGCAATGTTAACACACATTTCCCATGCCAATAAAGCCCTTAAATTGAAATTGAATTGAATTGAATTGAATTGAGAGAGAGAGAGAGAGAGGAGAGAGAGAGAGAGAGAGAGAGAGAGAGAGAGAGAGAGAGAGAGAGAGAGAGAGAGAGAGAGAGAGAGAGAGAGAGAGAGAGAGAGAGAGAGCGAGCGAGAGAGAGTTAGAGAGAGAGAGAGAGAGAGAGAGAGAGAGAGAGAGAGAGAGAGAGAGAGAGAGCGAGAGAGAGTTAGAGAGTGAAAATGGGAGGAAGTGTTTTAGTAAGGTATTATTTATTAAGGTCCGAAGAGATTCTACTAGGTGATTGAAATGGCCTATGTGAACACTGTGAAAAAGAGAGAGGCATTCGACCACAGAACTCACCCGTAGAGTTGGGCTGCGTCACAAATGG
>NW_028159094.1:0-20000 GCF_964263955.1 Coregonus lavaretus | reverse complement strand
CATTCAGAACCTTACTAGACCCATTCTAAGCAGAGCTGTGAGTACAAACACGACACAGAAGAACATATTTCATAACCCAAGTCAACTTGGCCCAATCCATTCTGCATTTTAATTGTGCCAACTCCTAATTTCAGACTTTAAAGTGCCAGTTTAAACCCGTTTAAAGTGTGGCCAGCCGGGATCGGGGAATGGTTGCTAAAACATGTATATGCAGCGTTTGGCTACCTGGGTAGCATAGTAGCACAAGAGACCACATTCAAATAAGCAGCACTTGTATGACTGTGAAACTCGGATGTATTATTATTTTATTTTTTTGTATCTATATTTTAACAGGGAAAACAGATTGAGACCTAGGTCTCTTTTACAAAATGTGCGCTGTAGATACAACATAAACATATACACATTAAAATACAAAAACACAGTCATGGGAAGCACAAATAAAACATCACAAATCACCCAGAAAAAGAGTTACATTCCTCCACAAATAAGTCCCCAATCAATACTTTAAATTGCCCGAACGGCACCAGAACATCAAGATTAAATGTTATTTAGAATGTTGTTCCAGCAATACGGTGCATTAAAACTAAAAGCAGATTTACCTCCTCGGTGGAGACCCTGGGAACCTCAGGAGTTCACCAATCCTGTGAACGGGTTAGGAACCTCAGGAGTTAACCAATCCTGTGAACGGGTTAGGAACCTCAGGAGTTAACCAATCCTGTGAACGGGTTAGGAACCTCAGGAGTTAACCAATCCTGTGAACGGGTTAGGAACCTCAGGAGTTAACCAATCCTGTGAACGGGTTAGGAACCTCAGGAGTTAACCAATCCTGTGAACGGGTTGGCAACTCAGGAGTTAACCAATCCTGTGAACGGGTTGGCAACTCAGGAGTTAACCAATCCTGTGAACGGGTTAGGCAACTCAGGAGTCTATACTTCAACAGCAAAGTTAGATAACACAGACGGAAGTTTGTGAATTAAGGCCCCAAAAAGGGGAGTAATGTAATGATGTAATGTAATGTAGAGATCTACGGGTCTTTAGCGAAGTCCAGCCAAGCTTTTGATACAGGATGCAGTGATGAGTATCAAAACTGTCGCCTGTAACAAAACGAAGGGCACTGTGGTAGACGGCATCCAAAGGGTTAAGAGTCGTAGCAGCTGGACTATGATAAATAATATCACCAAAAGTTGACTGAATAATCTGCTTCCTACTGCTTAGAGAAAGGTGCGATCTGTTTCTGTCGAAAAACACTACCTTAAATCCTAGCTTCTTAACCAGCTCATCTATACGTTTTAAAAAAAACGTCAAATCCATATCAATCCAAATGCCTAAGTTTTATATGCAGGCACACGTTCGATTGGAGAACCATCTAATGATTGAACATGTGGTTCATCTGAAACATTCTTAGGAGAGTTTGAAAACAACATGTATTTTGTTTTGCCCATATTAAGCACACGTTTTTAAATCAGCAAGGGATTCCTGCATAGCTATATAATCTGACTATAGTTTTGACACAGCCAGATCAACAATCAGGGGCAATAGCATGCAAACAGTGCATTCAGAAAATATTCAGACCCCTTCCCTTTTTTTTATGTTCACCGACCCTAAGCACACAACCAAGAGTGGCTTCGGGACAAGTCTCTGAATGTCCTTGAGTGGCCCAGCCAGAGCCCGGACTTGAACCCGATCGAACATCTCTGAAGAGACCTGAAAATAGCTGTGCAGCGACGCTCCCCATCCAACCTGACAGAGCTTGAGAGGATCTGCAGAGAAGAACGGGCGAAACTCCCCAAATACAGGCGTGCCAAGCTTGTAGTGTCACACCCAAGAAGACTCGAGGCTGTAATCGCTGCCAAAGGTGCTTCAACAAAGTACTGAGTAAAGGGTCAGAATACTTATGTAAATGTCATATTTCCGTTCTTTTTTTAAATAAATTTACAAAAATGTCAAAAAACCTGTTTTTGCTTCGTCATTATGGGGTATTGTGTGTAGATTGATGAGAATTAAAAAAAAAATCAATTTTAGAATAAGGCTGTAACGTAACTGTCACAAGCCCGGCTAGAACTCCGGTCTCAGATGTGTAGAGCTGGGGGTACTACCCCTTAGCCACAGAGGAGGTGTTGTAGGACCCAAATGAAACACCCAAGGCAATACTCCAGGCAAGTAGATTTAATGTACCAAAACAGGAGGCAAAACAAAACAACTCCACGAGGGGAGAAAAACAAACTAAAGATAACTTCAAACAGCTTACTAGAACAGACACGGTGGGACAAAGCAGGAGACACATAGTCAGGACGCAATAACCAAGTGAGAAACAAGGGGAAAACACACAGCTAAAATACACAAGGGGAAACAAGGCACAGGTGACCTGGAACAAGCTAATTAGGACACATGAGGAAGAACTAAGGCAGAGGGGAACACAGATGACCTCTAGAGGCCCGGAGACAAACAGGAGGCAGGAAGCTGACACACCCGAGGAAGAACTAAGGCAGAGGGGAACACAGATGACCTCTAGAGGCCCGGAGACAAACAGGAGGCAGGAAGCTGACAGGACCCCCTCCTCTAGGAACGACTCCTGACGTTCCTTCCAGAACACCCTGGCCCCAGGGTGCGAAAATCTCGGATCAAACCTGGGTCCAGGATGTCCCTGGCTGGAACCCAGGAGCGCTCCTCTGGCCCGTAGCCCTCCCAGTCCACCAGATACTGCAGAGAGTTCTGGACCCTCCGGGAGTCCAGTATCCGGCGGACTGTGTAGGCTGGCTGGCCGTCAATGATCCTGGGAGGTGGCGGGGGTCTGCGTGGGGGGGCAAAAGGAGAAGACAAGACAGGTTTAAGGAGTGAGACATGGAAAGTGGGGTTAACTCTAAGGGAGCGAGGGAGAACCAAACGATACGACACAGGGTTAACCTTTCTAGCAATGCGGAAAGGCCCGATGTATCTCTGGGAAAGCTTCCTGGATTCGACCCGGAGGGGCAGGTTCTTAGTGGCCAACCAAACTCTCTGACCAGCTCGGAAACTAGGGGCCGTCCGGCGGTGGCGATTAGCCTGACTTTGGTATCTCTGGGAGGTCCGAAGGAGGGCACGCCTGGCCTTCTTCCAGGTCCGCCTACAGCGTTGGACAAAGCGCTGGGCCGAGGGAACACCAACTTGCGCCTCCTCCTCTGGAAACAATGGAGGGTTGTAACCGAACTGGCATTCGAAGGGGGACAATCCGGTGGCTGAGGACTGGAGGGTGTTGTGGGCATATTCAGCCCAAATGATATAGGTGGCCCAAGACGTGGGATTACTGGCCGCCATACACCGCAGGGTGGTCTCCAGATCCTGATTAATCCGTTCCGTTTGGCCATTAGACTCTGGATGGAACCCCGACGATAGGCTGGCTGTGGCCCCAACAAGCCTGCAGAAGGCCCCCCAAAACCGGGACGAGAATTGGGGACCTCGGTCAGAGACCACGTCCAGGGGAATACCAAATATCCGGAAGACATGGTTCATGAGGAGCTCAGCAGTCTCCTTAGCCGAGGGCAGCTTGGGCAGGGGAATAAACCGGGCAGCCTTAGAGAACCGGTCTACCACCACTAGGATGACGGTGTTGCCCTGGGATAGAGGAAGTCCCGTAACAAAGTCCAGAGAAAGGTGTGACCAAGGCCTTCGAGGAACAGGTAAGGGATGGAGCAGTCCCTGGGGTCGCTGGCGTGTCGACTTTCCCTGGTTGCACACAGGGCAGGCCTCAACATAGACCTGCACGTCCTTCTTGATGGACGGCCACCAAAACCGCCGTCGGAGGAACTCCAGTGTGCGAGCACTGCCTGGATGGCATGTCAAGGGCGACTCATGACCCCACTGCAAGACGCGGGCCCGAACAGAGAGAGGAACGTACAGGCGACCGGCAGGACCACCGCCTGGATCGGGCTCCTGGACAAGAGCTTCTCGTACCCCTCTTTCTAGTTCCCACTGAAGAGGTGCGACGATCCTAGACCTCGGAATAATCGATGCCAAGGGCTTCTCTTGTAACTCGGGAGAATAGACTCGAGACAGAGCATCCGGCTTGACGTTCTTGGTGCCAGGTCGGTAAGTCAGAAGGAACTGGAATCGATTAAAGAAAAGGGACCATCGTGCTTGCCGAGGGTTCATCCGCTTAGCCTGTTGGAGATATTCCAGGTTCTTGTGGTCTGTGAGAACCTGGAAAGGGTGCTGAGCCCCCTCAAGCCAATGGCGCCACTCTTCCAATGCCAGTTTTACCGCAAGCAACTCTAGATCCCCCACGTGGTAGTTGCGCTCGGCCTCAGACAGGCGGCGAGACATGAAGGCACAAGGGTGTAATCTCCCATCCGCACCCCTCTGTGACAGGACGGCTCCCACCCCCACCTCTGAGGCGTCCACCTCCACCACGAAAGGTCTCTCTGGGTCAGGGGTCACCAGAATCGGAGCAGACGTGAAGCGGCGCTTGAGATCCTCGAAGGCCCCTGCTGCTTCCGGACCCCAGTGAATCTTGGTCCCTCCTCCCTTGGTAAGCGTCGTCAAGGGGGCTACCACCGAGCTGAAATTCTTAATGAACTTCCGATAGAAGTTAGAAAAGCCAATGAACCGTTGAACCTCCTTGACCGTGGCAGGTGTGGGCCAATCGTGGACCGCCTTGACCTTCTTGGGATCCATCTCTAGGTGCCCGGGAGTGACAATAAACCCGAGAAACTGAGTCTGAGAAACATGAAATTCACACTTCTCAGGCTTAACGTAGAGGTGATTGTCAAGGAGCCTCTGGAGAACCCTGCTAACATGCCCCTCATGCTCCTTCAGTGACCTCGAGAAGATGAGGATATCGTCCAGGTACACGAAGACGAACAGATTAAGCATATCCCGGAGAACATCATTAATCAGGGCTTGGAATACTGCGGGGGCATTGGTGAGCCCGAACGGCATCACCCGATATTCATAGTGCCCCGTGGGCGTGTTGAACGCCGTCTTCCATTCGTCTCCTTGCCGGATCCGCACGAGATGGTAAGCATTGCGGAGATCCAGCTTAGTAAAAATGGAAGCCCCTTGAAGCAGCTCAAAAGCAGTGGCCATGAGAGGAAGGGGGTATCGATTCCGAACCGTGATCTTGTTGAGTCCCCGGTAATCAATACAAGGCCTAAGACCCCCGTCTTTCTTTTCAACAAAAAAGAAGCCCGCCCCAGCCGGGGAAGTAGAGGCATAGATGAGGCCGGCTGCCAAGGACTCCTTAATGTAGGTGTCCATAGCTGCGTGCTCGGGGGAGGACAAGGAAAAGATCCGACCTCTAGGAGGACAGCACCCAGGGAGTAGATCAATGGCACAGTCATACGTGCGATGAGGCGGTAAGGAAGTAGCCCGGGCCTTGCTGAACACTGCCTTGAACCGATGGTAAACACTGGGGACTCGGGAGACGTCAACAGACTCTTGAAACTGGGTACTAGGGGCTGAGGGACTCTGAAGCATGCAGGTGAGTTGGCAGGCGGGACCCCAGCTTAGAATGGTGCCCGTAGGCCAGTCGATCTGGGGATTATGTCTGCATAGCCAAGGGTGACCCAGGATAATGGGATACTCGGGAGAGTCAATGAGATAGAAGGTCTCCTCCTGCTGGTGTTGAGAGATGGTAAGTCGCAGGGACTGAGTCGCCTCGGTAACCTTTCCTGGTTCCAGAGGTCTGCCATCTAAGGCTGTAACTGCCTGGGGTTGAGGAAGTAGTTGGGTAGGGATCTTAAGTTCCTTAGCCAAGGTTACATCCAGGAAATCACCTGCGGCACCGGAATCGATCATAGCCTGGACCCGATGCTGGTGGCCCCCCCAGGACAGAGTGGCTGGAATAGCCAGGACAGCGTTAGTAGGAGGCGCTCTAACTCTCCCCATCACAGCCCTCCTGTAGCTGGGCGGGGACAGGCGTTTCCCGAAAGCTCGGGGCAAGTGGAGCGGAAGTGGCCGGCAACCCCGCAGTAGAGGCACCGACGTTCCCTCATGCGACGTTCCCTTTCGTTGGGAGAAAGCCTGGAACGGCCTAACTGCATGCTCTCCGGGGAATCCTGGAGCAGTTCAGGAGCCGGGGAAGCTCTGAATGACGGAGTCCAAACAGGAGAAACAGAGCTGCTCAGAGGAACTTGGGACTGAGACACCTGACGGCGAGCCGTTCTCCGCTCTCTTAGACGATTGTCCAGGCGGATGGCCAAGGCTATGAGGGACTCGAGATCTCCAGCTGGTTCTCGGGTGGCTAACTCATCTTGAAGGGGCTCAGATAACCCTCCCTGAAAGCAGACCCTCAGCGCTTCATCATTCCATCCGCTCCTTGCTGCTATGGTCCGGAAATCAATGGCAAAATCTGCCGTGCTTCGGGGGCCCTGACGGAGAGACAGTAGGCGCTTGGAAGCCTCCCGCCCACTGACAGGATGATCGAACACCCGCTTGAACTCTTCTACAAATGCAGCGTGGGAGTCACAACAGGCCTCCTGGGACTGCCACACCGCAGAAGCCCAGGCGAGCGCCTTGTCTGAAAGAAGGGTAATGATGTAGGCAATCTTGGAACGGTCTGTGGGAAAACTTGAGGGTTGGAGCTCGAAGGTGAGGGAGCATTGGGTGAGGAAACCCTGGCAAGAGCTTGGATCCCCAGAAAAGGGCTTGGGAGGTGGTAGTCGGGGCTCCGCCAACCGAGAAGGCCTGTCGTCACTGGGGGGTGACCTGGGGGAAGGGAGAGGACCAGGGAGGCGTTCAAAGAGCTGGCGGAGGGCACTCATCATTTCGGCCAGGAGTTGAGAATGACTAGCCATCAGCTCCTCTTGTCGGCTGAGAACGGCTTCATGGCGCTGGAAAGAAGCCTCATGTCGAGTGATCACCGCCAACAGGTCCTGGGAACTGAGTGTTTCTGGGTCCATGAGTGACTTGGTTATTCTGTCACAAGCCGGGCTAGAACTCCGGTCTCAGATGTGTAGAGCTGGGGGTACTACCCCTTAGCCACAGAGGAGGTGTTGTAGGACCCAAATGAAACACCCAAGGCAATACTCCAGGCAAGTAGATTTAATGTACCAAAACAGGAGGCAAAACAAAACAACTCCACGAGGGGAGAAAAACAAACTAAAGATAACTTCAAACAGCTTACTAGAACAGACACGGTGGGACAAAGCAGGAGACACATAGTCAGGACGCAATAACCAAGTGAGAAACAAGGGGAAAACACACAGCTAAAATACACAAGGGGAAACAAGGCACAGGTGACCTGGAACAAGCTAATTAGAACACATGAGGAAGAACTAAGGCAGAGGGGAACACAGATGACCTCTAGAGGCCCGGAGACAAACAGGAGGCAGGAAGCTGACACACCCGAGGAAGAACTAAGGCAGAGGGGAACACAGATGACCTCTAGAGGCCCGGAGACAAACAGGAGGCAGGAAGCTGACAGTAACAAAATGTGGAAAAAGTCAAGGGGTCTGAATATTTTCAGAATGCACTGTAATAGTACCATCCGCATATAGATGAAGTTTAACATTTTTAACAGATTGACCAATGGTGTTTACATAAATAGTGAAGAGAATAGCTCCCAAAATGTACACCTTTATGTACATCAAGAAATTCAGACATAACCCCATCAATCACGATGGCCTGAGTTCTGTCACTAAGATAGTCATGAAACCATGAACAGGCATCAGAGCTCAGGCCTATTGAGGACAACTTAGTCAATAAAATAACATGATCAACAGCATCAAAAGCTTTTGACAGGTCCACAAACAAAGCAGCACATTTCATTTTAGTGTCTAAAGCATTGACAAGATCATTAACAACTAAAGTGGTTGCTGTAATAGTGCTATGCCCAGGCCTAAACCCTGATTGGTTCAAAATACATTTCTCAGATAAAAAAAAAGAGCAAAGCTGTACATTTCCAAAGGATTCAAGACTCTTAGCTAGACAAGGAAGCCTTGAAATGGGGCAATAATTATTAAGATCACTACAATTTCTGCCCTTATGGAGTGGCAGCACAAGAGCTGATTTCCATACTTTTGGAATATTTCCTGATAACAATGTAAAATTAAAAATGTGGGTTATTGAGCCAACGATGAACGCTGCACACTTAAGCAGACTGGGATCCAATTGGTCGGCCCCTGTGGAGTTCTTGTTGTCTATTGGTTGCAAAGCATCCAGGAACTTCTTTGACTGTCATTACTCTGATCATTCAGGACGTTTCCCCTATCAGCATCCAGACCAATATCATCGGGAATAAGCTTAGAAGTTATTTCAAAGAGAAAATAGAATAGTGATTAAATGTATAATAATATAATAATAATAATAATAATAATAATAATAATAATAATAATAATAATATGCCATTTAGCAGACGCTTTTATCCAAAGCGTCTTACAGTCACGTGTGCATACATTTTTACGTATGGGTGGTCCCGGGGAATCGAACCCACTACCCTGGCGTTACAAGCGCCATGCTCTACCAATTGAGCTACAGAGGAGCAGAGGCTCAATGATGGCATTTTTTATATCAGTAATGAGGCCAGTGTCTGAATTGATTTTGTTGTGGCAGTTTTCCAGAATGTAACCGGGTTCCCATTACAATCCGAAAGAGCAATCATAACATACATAATCATACATAACAATCAGATTTAGCCTTTCTGGTTTGTCTTACACAATGATTACTCAGTTCCTTAAAAGCTTGCCAGTCTGGGCCCAAGCCTGTGTTCCTGGCCTTGACCCAAGCATCATCTAATATAATAATATAATATAATATGCCATTTAGCAGACGCTTTTATCCAAAGCGACTTACAGTCATGCGTGCATACATTTTTGTGTATGGGTGGTCCCGGGGATCAAACCCACTACCTTGGCGTTACAAGCGCCGTGCTCTACCAGCTGAGCTACAGGGAACACCATCATCTCTTTTATGAATCTCTTTTATGAATGACTTCTGAATGACTTCTGATAATCCCAGAGTGTACATGGCATTCGATCTACCTTTAACCCTTAATTTCTTTGAAGGGAGCATGACTTTCCACAATAGTATTGAAGACATCTGCAAAAAGGCTGAAAACTAAATCAGGTTCAGTCCTATTCAGTACATTTAGTAATTGCTTGCTTCTCTAAAGTTGACCAACCTTGCCAGCAGGCATCTCAGCTAAGATAGTGGGATAAGCTAGCTACTCTAACTTGATTGATTTACATTTACATCATTTAGCAGACGCTCTTATCCAGAGCGACTTACATGGTGCTTTCAACTTATGATAGCCAGTGGGACAACCACTCCTTTAAAAAATATATATATATTTTATTTTTATTAATTTTTTGGGGGACAACCACTTTTAAAAAAATTGTTATGGGGGGTGGGGGAAGAAGGATTACTTTATACTATTCCAGGTATTCCTTAAAGAGGTAGGGTTTCAAGTGTCTCCGGAAGGTGGTCAGTGACTCCGCTGTCCTGGCATCGTGGGGGAGCTTGTTCCACCATTGGGGTGCCAGAGCAGCAAATAGCTTTGACTGGGCTGAGCGGGAACTATGCTTCCGCAGAGGTAGGGGGGCCAGCAGGCCAGAGGTGGATGAACGCAATGCCCTCGTTTGGGTGTAGGGACTGATCAGAGCCTGAAGGTAAGGAGGTGCCGTTCCCCTCACAGCTCCATAGGCAAGCACCATGGTCTTGTAGTAGATGCGAGCCTCAACTGGAAGCCAGTGGAGTGTGCGGAGGAGCGGGGTGACGTGAGAGAACTTGGGAAGGTCGAACACCAGACGGGCTGCGGCATTCTGGATGAGTTGTAGGGGTTTAATGGCACAGTCAGGGAGCCCAGCCAACAGCGAGTTGCAGTAATCCAGACGGGAGATGACAAGTGCCTGGATTAGGACCTGTGCCGCTTTCTGTGCCTGAAATGGATTCTTCTACTTATGAGGTTGGGAGTTTGGAAACCTCTCTGGGTAAAATAAATAAACTTAAACTAAACTTCATAAAATTGCTAGGTGGCTAGTAGTATTACAGATAAACAACAACAACAACAAATGACATCATGATTTATAGTGCCTTCAGAAAGTACTCGCACCCCTTGACTTATTTCCCACATTTTGATTTTGTTTTTAAAATGGATTACATTTAGATTTTGTGTCACTGGCCTACACACAATAACCCATAATGTCAAAGTGGAGTTATGTTTTTAGAAAATTTTACAAATTAATTAAAAATGAAAAGTTGAAATGTCTTGAGTCAATAAGTATTCAACCCCTTTGTTATGGCAAGCCTAAATAAGTTCAGGAGTAAAGATTTGCGTGTTTTAGCACGATCTTTTGAATGACTACCTCATCTCTGTACCCCACACATACAATTATCTGTAAGGTCCCTCAGTTGAGCAGTGAATATCAAATACAGATTCAACCACAAAGACCAGGGAGGTTTTCCAATGCCTCGCAAAGAAGGGCACCTATTGGTAGGTTGGTAACTATTTTAAAAAGCAGACATTGAATATCCCTTTGAGCATGGTGAAGTTATTAATTACACTTTGGATGGTGTATCAATACACCCAGTCACTACAAAGATACAGGAGTCCTTCCTACCTCAGTTGCCAGAGAGGAAGGAAACCGCTCAAGGATATCACCATGAGGTCAATTGTTACTTTAAAACAGTTACAGAGTGATAGGAGAAAAATGAGGATGGATCAACAACATTGTAGTTACTCCACAATACTAACCTAAATGAGTGAAAAGAGGGAAACCTGTACAGAATAAAAAATAGTCCAAAAGATACATCCTGTTTGCAGTAAGGTACTAAAGTAAAACTGAAAATAACTTTATGTCCTGAATACAAAGTACAAATTATATATGTTTGGGGCAAATCCAATACAACACATCACTGAATTTCACTCTGAATATCACTCACTCTTCATATTTTCAAGCATGGTGGTGGCTGCATCATGTTCTGGGTATCCTTGTCATCGTTAAGGACTAGGGAGTTTTTTAGGATAGAAAGAAACAGAATAGAGCTAAGCACAGGCAGAATCCTAGAAGAACACCTGGTTCTGTCTGCTTTCCACCAGACACTGGGAGACATATTCACATTTCAGCAGGACAATAACCTAAAACACAAGGACAAATATAAACTGGAGTAGTTTACCAAGATGACACTGAATGTTCCTGAGTGGCCTAGTTACAATTTTGACTTAAGTCGGCTTGAAAATCTATGGCAAGACTTGAAAATGGCTGTCTAGCAATGATCAACAACCAACTTGACAGAGCTTGAAGAATTTTTAAAAGAATAATGTGCAAATACACTGAGTGTACAAAACATTAGGAACACCTTCCTAATATTGAGTTGCACCCCCCCTTTTGCCCTCAGAACAGCCTCAATTCGTCAGGGCGTGGACTCTACAATGTGTTAAAAGCGTTCCACAGGGATGCTGGCCGCATGTTGACTCCAATTCTTCCCACAGTTGTGTCAAGTTGGCTGGATGTCCTTTGGGAGGTGGACCATTCTTGATACACACGGGAAACTGTTGCGCCTGGCACCTACTACCATACCCCGTTCAAAGGCACTTAAATATTTTGTCTTGTCCATTCACTCTCTGAATGACACACATACACAATCCATGTCTCAATTGTCTCAAGGCTTAAAAATCCTTCTTTGACCCGTCTCCTCCCCTTCATCTACACTGATTGAAGTGAATTTATCAAGTGACATCAATAAGGGATCATAGCTTTAACCAGTATTCACCTTGTCAGTCTATGTCATGGAAAAAGCTGGTGTTCCTAATGTTTTGTCCACGCTGTGTATGTCTACTGTGTAATATTTATTGTACATTAGTACTATATGTATTCAATAAATCAACATGCCTCTAGAAGTTATTTAAGTAGGTGTGTTTCACAGTGGTGTATGACCTGACAAAGATCCAACAATGCATTTAAGAGACAAATGCTTTATGTTTTCAATAAATATTTGGAGACTAAATGTAGTTGACAACAGTGTAAGCCAACCCTGTCTGTTTTGCCCCATAGTTGCACACGCTTCGGTTTTGTTGCTAACCTCTCAAAAACACTTTGTCAGGCCTACCTAGCAGTACAGTACATAGAGAGAGGATTTTAGATAACCCTAACCCTTTTTCCTAACCAGCCAACACGCCAACCTGCCAACACGCCAACCTGCCAACATGCCAACCTGCCAACCTGACAACCTGACAACACGCCAACCAGCCAACACGCCAACCTGCCAACATGCCAACCTGACAACCTGCCAACACGCCAACCTGCCAACACGCCAACCTGACAACACGCCAACACGCCAACCTGCCAACACGCCAACCTGCCAACCTGCCAACACGCCAACACGCCAACCTGCCAACCTGCCAACACGCCAACCTGCCAACACGCCAACCTGCCAACACGCCAACCTGACAACCTGCCAACACGCCAACACGCCAACCTGCCAACCTGCCAACACGCCAACCTGCCAACCTGCCAACACGCCAACCTGCCAACACGCCAACACACCAACCTGCCAACACGCCAACACGCCAACCTGCCAACACGCCAACCTGACAACCTGCCAACACGCCAACCTGCCAACACGCCAACCTGACAACCTGCCAACACGCCAACACGCCAACCTGCCAACACGCCACCCTGCCAACCTGCCAACACGCCAACACTCCAACCTGCCAACCTGCCAACACGCCAACCTGCCAACACGCCAACCTGCCAACACGCCAACCTGACAACACGCCAACCTGCCAACACGCCAACCTGCCAACACGCCAACCTGCCAACACGCCAACCTGACAACCTGCCAACACGCCAACCTGACAACACGCCAACCTGACAACATGCCAACCTGACAACACGCCAACCTGACAACATGCCAACCTGACAACATGCCAACCTGACAACATGCTAACCTGCCAACACGCCAACCTGACAACACGCAAACCTGACAACATGCCAACCTGACAACATGCCAACACGCCAACCTGACAACATGCCAACCTGACAACACGCCAACCTGACAACACGCCAACCTGACAACACGCCAACCTGCCAACACGCCAACCTGACAACATGCCAACCTGACAACACGCCAACCTGCCAACACGCCAACCTGCCAACACGCCAACCTGCCAACATGCCAACACGCCAACCTGACAACCTGCCAACACGCCAACACGCCAACCTGCCAACACGCCAACACACCAACCTGCCAACACGCCAACCTGACAACATGCCAACCTGACAACATGCCAACCTGCCAACACGCCAACCTGACAACCTGCCAACACGCCAACCTGACAACACACCAACCTGACATCATGCCAACCTGACAACACGCCAACCTGCCAACACGCCAACCTGCCAACACGCCAACCTGACAACCTGCCAACACGCCAACACGCCAACCTGACAACATGCCAACATGACAACATGCCAACCTGCCAACACGCCAACCTGCCAACACGCCAACCTGAAAACACGCCAACACGCCAACCTGACAACACGGCAACACGCCAACCTGACAACACGCCAACACGCCAACCTGCCAACCTTCCAACTTGCCAATCTGCCAACACGCCAACCTGACAACCTGCCAACCTGCCAATACGACAACCTGACAACCTGACAACCTGCCAACCAGCCAACCTGCCAACCTGCCAACCTGCCAATACGACAACCTGCCAACCTGACAACCTGCCAACCTGCCAATACGACAACCTGACAACCTGACAACCTTCCAACACGCCAACCAGCCAACCTGCCAACCTGACAACCTGCCAACACGCCAACCTGCCAACCTGCCAACACGCCAACACGCCAACCTGACAACACGCCAACCTGCCCGGCCAGACTTAGACTTAGTCTGAAAAACATTACTTTCCTCTGAGTCAATTAACTTAATGATTCTTCTCGTCGGAATGTGACTCATGCGTCAGTCGGAAACCAAGTTGTGAGTTGTGATGTCATAACATCCCCTGGGGTATTGACTTCCTTCCCAGTTTAAATGATCGTTCTCAGATCTGCTTCCTACTTTCCTAATCAAGAAGCGACATAAAGGAAGTGCATGGACATTGATGTAAACTCTACCACTTCAATCAAGAGTTGTTTCTCCCGTTGTCTCTTCATCTCCACCATCTCCAGCTCTCACACGCTAGGCATCAGGATTGTGTCTCAAATGGCACCCTATTCCCTATCTAGCGTACTGCTTCTGACCAGGGCCCAGAGGAAGTAGTATGTTATTTGGGAGACATGGGACACATTTCCTGGTTTATTTCCTCTGTTTAATGGTCCAGCGGGTCATTGAGGCCAGTTTAACCAACACTTGAATGTGTTAGAAATCACTTCCTCCCCTCTCAACTTTGGTTTTCAACAAAGTCCTCTCCACTGCAAAGTGGGCTTTGATGATTTTCCTTCAACGTTTCCTTTTTGAACAATGAACTTAAATACAGAAGCACATCACTTGATTTCTGTCTGTAGTTGTCAAATAATTACATTCCAAATGAAGAGGTATATTTAATTAGTTGAAATAGCTGGGAATCTTAAAATCTTTGGCTTTAAAACGGCAATCAGCATCCAAGATGTCTTCCTTCTGACTTTAGTCATATGAGGTAGTTGTGTTGAACGTAACATGAGATCAGATGTACTGCAGTAGGCCTAGAAACATCCTATGAAATGTACAGTTATGAAAATAACTACTGTTCACTGAAGGAGAGAATGATGTATAACATACTATGGGAAGCCAACAACCAATCATATTCACCTGAAGAAAACTGAAATCATGGCCAACGAGCCAATGGATGCCTAGCCCGCCCTCGGAAGCCCCGGCCTTCTTGGCTGTAATATAGGGGCTCGCATTCATTTCCTCAATTCAGTACCGCTCTTCAGCAAGCCCCAAACCCCCTGACGGCATACAATCACGCCCCAAGCCGGCTCAGAGGTTCCAAACTAGGAGGCCACGGCAGCCCTAGCACACACAGGTTCCCCCAGCTTCATAAAGGGATTACAGAATCCACCTGTTTCCCTAATACTTACCCGAGAAGCCTGAACTGCCTCATGAAACCTTCTGCGACTTGGCTTTGCGCACACTGACACCCTGCAGCTGCATCCCAAGTCCATAGACCCCACAGTTTCCAAGAACAATGCCTACCTTGCGAGCCTGAAATGTCAGAACTCGTACAAGGAACTGCAAGTCCAAAACAACAGAACTTAGTAAAAGTGCACACGCGTGCTGCATAGCATCGACCAGAGTCAATGAACCACGGCAGCCCAAGGCTTAAACCCACAGGGAACTGTGGTAACCAGGATAAATGCGCACCCTGCACGCTGCATAGCACCCACTGCCGGACCCAGCCACAAGAACACTATGAGCCACACTGGGAGGTATGTGGGGGAACCCCAACTCACTGCAGCGCAGATATCACCAAGCATCATGCCCCTGAGCAACGCCCAAGAATCCGCCAGGTTACTGCTGGTTTCCTGTGGGTTTGAGCCTCAGGCTGCCATGGTTCATTGACTCTGGTCGATGCTATGCAGCACGCACACCGCTAGGCTACCCTTGTCCTCTGCTGTCATACACCAGTAAGAAATCCAGTCCAATAAGAAAGACACTGCTTAGGAAGCGCCCTGAGCTGGATTAGCCAAACAAAAAAGCTGGTCACAAATGCAGATATATAAACCATGTAAACCTTCAATGTGGAAAGAGAAAGACTCTTGCAATCGTAATCACGTTCAAAAGTAAACGCAGAACCTTCCAGGGGCCGAACCCAGATCCCAGATCTGCGGTCGTGGGTGCCAAACTCTTCCGTGTACCTGGGACAATAGATCTCGACCACACGGAACCCTCCACGTGTCAACAAGCAGATGATCTCTGGGAACCAGGGTTGTCTGGGCCAACGGGGAGCCACCAGAATCAACAACAGACCCTTCTGATGGACCCTCTCCATGGTGGCCTGAATCAGGAGCGCCCAGATCCCTCGTTGAGAAGAACAGATGACGTAGATCTACGTCGGCGCCTGCCAAACCGGTCCCATATCTTGTTTATTGTGGAGGTTAGTGAAGCTCGGTGGAGCTCGTGTATTTTGTTCGACGGGAGTATTTTCAAGTGTGCCTTGTATTTTCCAGTTCACCTGTTTTGTGCCCTGGAGTGTGTTTGACGCATTTCTGCGTAAACCTGTATTTTTGCTGATTAAAGCCTATTATTCTGGGATTTACCCTCCTGCGCCTGACTCCTTCAACACCACCTCATCACACCTACAAGGCAATGCACACATGGTAGTAAGCTACCACAAATGCAGTTATGCATGTAATGCTTTTATTATAAAAGTGCATTTTTATGGTGAAAATTATCTTCCCCAAACTTGAAACTCACGCGATGCTTATGTATGCAGTTAGGCTCTACACCCCTTGTAAAGCGGATTAATGTGCTTAATTTTAAGAAGTTATTTGGCCACTTTAGTTGTGATATAAACCTTATTAAAACATGATTAGAAAAAGTCGCAAAAAAAAGGCATTGTTTCTTATGCTGGGCATCATTCACAAGTGATAATATATCATTCACATGTCTTTACATATACAGTGCCTTGCAAAAGTATTCATCCCCCTTGGCGTTTTCCCTATTTTGTTGCATTACAACCTGTAATTTAAATGGATTAGGATATACACAAAATAGTCCAAATTGGTGAAGTGAAAAAAAAAAAAAAAACTTGTTTCAAAAAATTATAAAACATAAATAACCGGAAAGTGGTGCGTGCATATGTATTCACCCCCTTTGCTATGAAGCCCCTAAATAAGATCTGGTGCAACCAATTACCTTCAGAAGTGACAGAATTAGTTAAATAAAGTCCACCTGTGTGCAATCTAAGTGTCACATGATCTCAGTATATATACACCTGTTCTGAAAGGCCCCAGAGTCTGCAACACCACTAAGCAAGGGGCACCACCAAGCAAGCGGCACCATGAAGACCAAGGAGCTCTCCAAACAGGTCAGGAACAAACTTGTGGAGAAGTACAGATCAGGGTTGGGTTATAAAAAAATATCTGAAACTTTGAACAGCCCACGGAGCACCATTAAATCCATTATAAAAAAATTGAAAGAATATGGCACCACAACAAACCTGCCAAGAGAGGGCCACCCACCAAAACTCACGGACCAGGCAAGGAGGGCATTAATCAGAGAGGCAACAAAGAGACCAAAGAGAACCCTGAAGGAGCTGCAAAGCTCCACAGCGGAGATTGGAGTATCTGTTCATAGGACCACTTTAAGCCGTACACTCCACAGAGCTTGGCTTTATGGAAGAGTGACCAGAAAAAAGCCATTGCTTAAAGAAAAAAATAAGCAAGCACGTTCGGTGTTCACCAAAAGGCATGTGGGAGACTCCCCAAACATATGGAAGAAGGTACTCTGGTCAGATGAGACTAAAATTGAGCTTTTTGGCCATCAAGGAAAACGCTATGTCTGGCGCAAACCCAACACCTCTCATCACCCCGAGAACACCATCCCCACAGTGAAGCATGGTGGTGGAAGCATCATGCTGTGGGGAGGTTTTTCATCGGCAGGGACTGGGAAACTGGTCAGAATTGAAGGAATGATGGATGGCGCTAAATACAGGGAAATTCTTGAGGGAAACCTGTTTCAGTCTTCCAGAGATTTGAGACTGGGATGGAGAGTTCACCTTCCAGCAGGACAATGATCCTAAGCATACTGCTAAAGCAACACTCTAGTGGTTTAAGGGGAAACATTTAAATGTCTTGGAATGGCCTAGTCAAAGGCCAGACCTCAATCCAATTGAGAATATGTGGTATGACTTAAAGATTGCTGTACACCAGCGGAACCCATCCAACTTGAAGGAGCTGGAGCAGTTTTGCCTTGAAGAATGGGCTTAGGGTTAGGGTTATAGTCTGGGTAGCCATTTGATTATATGTTCAGGAGTCTTATGGCTTGGGGGTAGAAGCTGTTTAGTAGCCTCTTGGACCTAGACTTGGCTCTCCGGTACCGCTTGCCGTGCGGTAGCAGAGAGAACAGTCTATGACTGATTTGTTTAACACTTGTTTGGTTACTACATGATTCCATATGTGTTATTTCATAGTTCTGATGTCTTCACTATTATTCTACAATGTAGAAAACAGTAAAAATAAAGAAAAACCTTGGAATGAGTAGGTGTGTCCAAACTTTTGACTTGTCCTGTATATTTAAAAAAATATATTTAACCCCTTTTTTGGGGGAGGCACCAAACAACCTCCATACTGCCATAAAACATTTTTTTATCCGGTACCGGTTACCTTCAGATGAGTTTCGTGACACTTGTGGGGTTTCGAAGAGCAAAATGGAGAACACCATCGTGCTCCACAGAGTGGTCATAATAGTTTGTAGGCCAAACCGTTCGGTCGCTACGGACGACCGATTGGCTGTAGCTCTGCCACCTTCGACTGCAGATGTGGCTCAGCCATCCCTACACCCAAACGAGGGCTTTGCGTTCATCCACCTCTGGCCTGCTGGCCCCCCTACCACTGCGGAAGCACAGTTCCCGCTCAGCCCAGAGGATGGAGGTGGGAGGGAGGATGGAGGTGGGAGGGGGGATGGAGGTGGGAGGGGGGAGGGGGGGGTGGTGGTGGGTGGGGGGGACGGTGGTGGGAGGGAGGATGGAGGTGGGAGGGAGGATGGAGGTGGGAGGGGGGATGGAGGTGTGGTAAGCATGCCTTTGGCCCTGGAGTCAAGATAACTCACACATACACTACAAAGCCTAGATGAACCAACTAGACGAGAGTCAATTCTCCAACTGCCAGTTTAGACAGTTACAATAGTCCATGAAGGACAGTAGGCGTTTTTACAGTAATTAGACTGGAAAACTCATATCCTAGAACAACCTGAGAAACATATGCCATCGGAACAAAACAAGGTGTGAGAAGATAATCCTGACTGGGCGGAAGAAAACCCTTCTATAAATTCACCCGTAGACCAAATAAAAAGTGAAAAATTCGACACCATAAAAGTAATGATTTTTGGACAAACTAATAATTACTCCAGATTGTTGTGCAGACATTCCGCTAAACTCCCCCTAACCTCGCCGCTGCAGACACAGACTCTCTGCTACACTCCCTGGGGGACACATTAAACCCCCTCCACGTCATTACAGTCCAAAATATTTACTTTATTAACATTTTGAAATGGAAATGTGAACTGTAGAAAAACATTCTAAATGGGGCTTGTGACTTTAATTAGCAAAGTGGTTGGCTGGGGGCGAACTGACTCTGAGGAACAGTGTGATTCCCTTGCCTTTCCACCAACCCAGGACTGGGGATGAATGAATGAATGAATGAGTGAGTGAGTGAGTGAAAGAGTGAGTGAGTGAGTGAGTGAGTGAGTGAGTGAGTGAGTGAGTGAGTGAGTGAGTGAGTGAGTGAGTGAGTGAGTGAGTGAGTGAGTGAGTGAGTGAGTGAGTGAGTGAGTGAGTGATTGAGTGAGTGAGTGAGTGAGTGAGTGAGTGAGTGAGTGAGTGAGTGAGTGAGTGAGTGAGTGAGTGAGTGAGTCAGTCAGTCAGTCAGTCAGTCAGTCAGTCAGTCAGTCTCTCTCTCTCTCTCTCTGTCTCTCTCTCTCTCTCTCTCTCTCTCTCTCTCGTATCAGTTCAACAATCAAAACTGACAGAATATCTAAGTTTCGTCTGATGTAAATGAACATGTCCTGTTAGCTATGTACTGAAGAGTTATCATCCAGTATCCAGTCCTAGAACAAAATGAGTCAATGTGTCAATGTAAACAATATGATATGGACTCTGCTGGCAGATCTGTTATTGTATAACCCGGTTAATACCTAGCCCAGTCTGAAGAGTTAAGTACCGTTAAGTACCGTCACTTCTATGTGAATTGAAGTCGGTGCATGTTGGGAGCATATCGGGAACATGTCAGGAGCATGTTGGGTGCATATCGGGAGCATGTTGGGAGCATGTCGGGAGCATGTCGGGAGCATGTTGGTAGCATATCGGGAGCATGTTGGGAGCATGTCGGGAGCATGTCGGGAGCATGTCTGGAGCATGTCGGGAGCATGTTGGTAGC
>NW_028159095.1:0-40105 GCF_964263955.1 Coregonus lavaretus | reverse complement strand
ACCATCCATGCTGAGCCCACTGTCCTGCTGATCTCTGAGAGGTTGAGAGGGAACAAATAGTTATTGGTAACACCTCAGGAAACACCAAACAAATACAAAACATCAAACTGCTTTCTCTTTGAATATCTCAGAAAATATCTATTTATCAACTGTAAGAAGTTATCCGTCACTTTTCCTCCTTTAAAGGGAGGTTAATTTATGTGTTTGCGGCATTATTCAAAGACTAGGAGGATTAATTAGCGGTGTAGAGTTGATAGTTCGCTGTGTATTTTTTTCTGTCAAAGACGGCCATCTGCACTGCTTCTGTGATTAATGAGCAGGTGGGATAGGATGCTAGGCTTTAATCATCATGGGCATCCAGGCAGAGACCTGACAGACAACAGAGACGAGCCCAAACACACCCACCTATCAGAGATGTGGAGGAGGTTCTTCCTGAATGAAACTAAATATCAGATATCTCTCTTTATACACAAAGTCAATGTGGGAGAGACATGAGCAAACGTTTAACTTTCTTTAAGAAATTAGATTTGAATGAATTTGAACGCGTGCACCATGCAGAGACCAAACACACCTATCAGAGATGTGAAGTAGTTTAGTTTCTCCACCTATCAGAGATGAGTAGTTTAATTTCTCCACCTATCAGAGATGAGTAGTTTAGTTTCTCCACCTATCAGAGATGAGGAGTAGTTTAGTTTCTCCACCTATCAGAGATATGGAGTAGTTTAGTTTCTCCACCTATCAGATATATGGAGTAGTTTAGTTTCCCACCTATCAGAGATGAGTAGTTTAGTTTCTCCACCTATCAGAGATGAGTAGTTTAGTTTCTCCACCTATCAGAGATGAGTAGTTTAGTTTCTCCACCTATCAGAGATGAGTAGTTTAGTTTCTCCACCTATCAGAGATGAGTAGTTTAGTTTCTCCACCTATCAGAGATGTGGAGTAGTTTAGTTTCTCCACCTATCAGAGATGAGTAGTTCAGTTTCTCCACCTATCAGAGATGAGTAGTTTAGTTTCTCCACCTATCAGAGATGAGTAGTTTAGTTTCTCCACCTATCAGAGATGAGTAGTTTAGTTTATCCACCTATCAGAGATGTGGAGTAGTTTAGTTTCTCCACCTATCAGAGATGAGTAGTTTAGTTTCTCCACCTATCAGAGATGTGGAGTAGTTTAGTTTCTCCACCTATCAGAGATGAGTAGTTTAGTTTCTCCACCTATCAGAGATGAGTAGTTTAGTTTCTCCACCTATCAGAGATGAGTAGTTTAGTTTCTCCACCTATCAGAGATGAGTAGTTTAGTTTCTCCACCTATCAGAGATGAGGAGTAGTTTAGTTTCTCCCACAGTGGAACTCAATATCAGTTAGAGAGATTCCAATACATGCAGCTTGTCTATGTTTGAGAAAGCCGGTTGTTATTGTACATCTATCATACGTCTGTTCCATCTCATCTCTACACTCTTATCTATCCCCTGGTTAGTATGTTTACTGTTTAACTAGACACTATGGTCCTGTATAAATACCCCTGGTGTTTACTGTTTAACTATACACTATGGTCCTGTATAAATACCCCTGGTGTTTACTGTTTAACTAGACACTATGGTCCTGTATAAATACCCCTGGTGTTTACTGTTTAACTATACACTATGGTCCTGTATAAATACCCCTGGTGTTTACTGTTTAACTAGACACTATGGTCCTGTATAAATACCCCTGGTGTTTACTGTTTAACTATACACTATGGTCCTGTATAAATACCCCTGGTGTTTACTGTTTAACTAGACACTATGGTCCTGTATAAATACCCCTGGTGTTTACTGTTTAACTAGACACTATGGTCCTGTATAAATACCCCTGGTGTTTACTGTTTAACTAGACACTATGGTCCTGTATAAATACCCCTGGTGTTTACTGTTTAACTAGACACTATGGTCCTGTATAAATATCCCTGGTGTTTACTGTTTAACTAGACACTATGGTCCTGTATAAATACCCCTGGTGTTTACTGTTTAACTAGACACTATGGTCCTGTATAAATACCCCTGGTGTTTACTGTTTAACTATACACTATGTTCCTGTATAAATACCCCTGGTGTTTACTGTTTAACTAGACACTATGGTCCTGTATAAATACCCCTGGTGTTTACTGTTTAACTATACACTATGGTCCTGTATAAATACCCCTGGTGTTTACTGTTTAACTAGACACTATGGTCCTGTATAAATACCCCTGGTGTTTACTGTTTAACTAGACACTATGGTCCTGTATAAATACCCCTGGTGTTTACTGTTTAACTATACACTATGGTCCTGTATAAATACCCCTGGTGTTTACTGTTTAACTAGACACTATGGTCCTGTATAAATACCCCTGGTGTTTACTGTTTAACTAGACACTATGGTCCTGTATAAATACCCCTGGTTAGTATGTTTACTGTTTAACTAGACACTATGGTCCTGTATAAATACCCCTGGTTAGTATGTTTACTGTTTAACTAGACACTATGGTCCTGTATAAATACCCCTGGTGTTTACTGTTTAACTAGACACTATGGTCCTGTATAAATACCCCTGGTGTTTACTGTTTAACTATACACTATGGTCCTGTATAAATACCCCTGGTGTTTACTGTTTAACTAGACACTATGGTCCTGTATAAATACCCCTGGTGTTTACTGTTTAACTAGACACTATGGTCCTGTATAAATACCCCTGGTGTTTACTGTTTAACTATACACTATGGTCCTGTATAAATACCCCTGGTGTTTACTGTTTAACTAGACACTATGGTCCTGTATAAATACCCCTGGTGTTTACTGTTTAACTATACACTATGGTCCTGTATAAATACCCCTGGTGTTTACTGTTTAACTAGACACTATGGTCCTGTATAAATACCCCTGGTGTTTACTGTTTAACTATACACTATGGTCCTGTATAAATACCCCTGGTTAGTATGTTTACTGTTTAACTAGACACTATGGTCCTGTATAAATACCCCTGGTGTTTACTGTTTAACTAGACACTATGGTCCTGTATAAATACCCCTGGTGTTTACTGTTTAACTAGACACTATGGTCCTGTATAAATACCCCTGGTGTTTACTGTTTAACTAGACACTATGGTCCTGTATAAATACCCCTGGTGTTTACTGTTTAACTAGACACTATGGTCCTGTATAAATACCCCTGGTTAGTATGTTTACTGTTTAACTATACACTATGGTCCTGTATAAATACCCCTGGTGTTTACTGTTTAACTAGACACTATGGTCCTGTATAAATACCCCTGGTGTTTACTGTTTAACTATACACTATGGTCCTGTATAAATACCCCTGGTGTTTTCTGTTTAACTATACACTATGGTCCTGTATAAATACCCCTGGTGTTTACTGTTTAACTATAGACTATGGTCCTGTATAAATACCCCTGGTGTTTACTGTTTAACTAGACACTATGGTCCTGTATAAATACCCCTGGTGTTTACTGTTTAACTAGACACTATGGTCCTGTATAAATACCCCTGGTGTTTACTGTTTAACTATACACTATGGTCCTGTATAAATACCCCTGGTGTTTACTGTTTAACTATACACTATGGTCCTGTATAAATACCCCTGGTGTTTACTGTTTAACTAGACACTATGGTCCTGTATAAATACCCCTGGTGTTTACTGTTTAACTATACACTATGGTCCTGTATAAATACCCCTGGTGTTTACTGTTTAACTATACACTATGGTCCTGTATAAATACCCCTGGTTAGTATGTTTACTGTTTAACTAGACACTATGGTCCTGTATAAATACCCCTGGTGTTTACTGTTTAACTAGACACTATGGTCCTGTATAAATACCCCTGGTGTTTACTGTTTAACTATACACTATGGTCCTGTATAAATACCCCTGGTTAGTATGTTTACTGTTTAACTATACACTATGGTCCTGTATAAATACCCCTGGTGTTTACTGTTTAACTATACACTATGGTCCTGTATAAATACCCCTGGTGTTTACTGTTTAACTAGACACTATGGTCCTGTATAAATACCCCTGGTGTTTACTGTTTAACTATACACTATGGTCCTGTATAAATACCCCTGGTGTTTACTGTTTAACTAGACACTATGGTCCTGTATAAATACCCCTGGTGTTTAATGTTTAACTATACACTATGGTCCTGTATAAATACCCCTGGTGTTTACTGTTTAACTAGACACTATGGTCCTGTATAAATACCCCTGGTGTTTACTGTTTAACTAGACACTATGGTCCTGTATAAATACCCCTGGTGTTTACTGTTTAACTAGACACTATGGTCCTGTATAAATACCCCTGGTGTTTACTGTTTAACTATACACTATGGTCCTGTATAAATACCCCTGGTGTTTACTGTTTAACTAGACACTATGGTCCTGTATAAATACCCCTGGTGTTTACTGTTTAACTAGACACTATGGTCCTGTATAAATACCCCTGGTGTTTAATGTTTAACTATACACTATGGTCCTGTATAAATACCCCTGGTTAGTATGTTTACTGTTTAACTATACATTATGGTCCTGTATAAATACCCCTGGTGTTTACTGTTTAACTATACACTATGGTCCTGTATAAATACCCCTGGTTAGTATGTTTACTGTTTAACTATACACTATGGTCCTGTATAAATACCCCTGGTTAGTATGTTTACTGTTTAACTATACACTATGGTCCTGTATAAATACCCCTGGTGTTTACTGTTTAACTAGACACTATGGTCCTGTATAAATACCCCTGGTGTTTACTGTTTAACTATACACTATGGTCCTGTATAAATACCCCTGGTGTTTACTGTTTAACTATAGACTATGGTCCTGTATAAATACCCCTGGTGTTTACTGTTTAACTATACACTATGGTCCTGTATAAATACCCCTGGTGTTTACTGTTTAACTATACACTATGGTCCTGTATAAATACCCCTGGTGTTTACTGTTTAACTAGACACTATGGTCCTCTATAAATAACCCTGGTGTTTACTGTTTAACTAGACACTATGGTCCTGTATAAATACCCCTGGTGTTTACTGTTTAACTATACACTATGGTCCTGTATAAATACCCCTGGTGTTTACTGTTTAACTAGACACTATGGTCCTGTATAAATACCCCTGGTGTTTACTGTTTAACTAGACACTATGGTCCTGTATAAATACCCCTGGTGTTTACTGTTTAACTAGACACTATGGTCCTGTATAAATACCCCTGGTGTTTACTGTTTAACTAGACACTATGGTCCTGTATAAATACCCCTGGTGTTTACTGTTTAACTATACACTATGGTCCTGTATAAATACCCCTGGTGTTTACTGTTTAACTATACACTATGGTCCTGTATAAATACCCCTGGTGTTTACTGTTTAACTATACACTATGGTCCTGTATAAATACCCCTGGTGTTTACTGTTTAACTATACACTATGGTCCTGTATAAATACCCCTGGTGTTTACTGTTTAACTAGACACTATGGTCCTGTATAAATACCCCTGGTGTTTACTGTTTAACTAGACACTATGGTCCTGTATAAATACCCCTGGTGTTTACTGTTTAACTAGACACTATGGTCCTGTATAAATACCCCTGGTGTTTACTGTTTAACTAGACACTATGGTCCTGTATAAATACCCCTGGTGTTTACTGTTTAACTATACACTATGGTCCTGTATAAATACCCCTGGTGTTTACTGTTTAACTAGACACTATGGTCCTGTATAAATACCCCTGGTGTTTACTGTTTAACTAGACACTATGGTCCTGTATAAATACCCCTGGTGTTTACTGTTTAACTAGACACTATGGTCCTGTATAAATACCCCTGGTGTTTACTGTTTAACTATACACTATGGTCCTGTATAAATACCCCTGGTGTTTTCTGTTTAACTATACACTATGGTCCTGTATAAATACCCCTGGTGTTTACTGTTTAACTATAGACTATGGTCCTGTATAAATACCCCTGGTGTTTACTGTTTAACTATACACTATGGTCCTGTATAAATACCCCTGGTGTTTACTGTTTAACTAGACACTATGGTCCTGTATAAATACCCCTGGTGTTTACTGTTTAACTAGACACTATGGTCCTGTATAAATACCCCTGGTGTTTACTGTTTAACTAGACACTATGGTCCTGTATAAATACCCCTGGTGTTTACTGTTTAACTAGACACTATGGTCCTGTATAAATACCCCTGGTGTTTACTGTTTAACTATACACTATGGTCCTGTATAAATACCCCTGGTGTTTACTGTTTAACTATACACTATGGTCCTGTATAAATACCCCTGGTTAGTATGTTTACTGTTTAACTAGACACTATGGTCCTGTATAAATACCCCTGGTGTTTACTGTTTAACTAGACACTATGGTCCTGTATAAATACCCCTGGTGTTTACTGTTTAACTATACACTATGGTCCTGTATAAATACCCCTGGTTAGTATGTTTACTGTTTAACTATACACTATGGTCCTGTATAAATACCCCTGGTGTTTACTGTTTAACTATACACTATGGTCCTGTATAAATACCCCTGGTGTTTACTGTTTAACTAGACACTATGGTCCTGTATAAATACCCCTGGTGTTTACTGTTTAACTATACACTATGGTCCTGTATAAATACCCCTGGTGTTTACTGTTTAACTAGACACTATGGTCCTGTATAAATACCCCTGGTGTTTAATGTTTAACTATACACTATGGTCCTGTATAAATACCCCTGGTGTTTACTGTTTAACTAGACACTATGGTCCTGTATAAATACCCCTGGTGTTTACTGTTTAACTAGACACTATGGTCCTGTATAAATACCCCTGGTGTTTACTGTTTAACTAGACACTATGGTCCTGTATAAATACCCCTGGTGTTTACTGTTTAACTATACACTATGGTCCTGTATAAATACCCCTGGTGTTTACTGTTTAACTAGACACTATGGTCCTGTATAAATACCCCTGGTGTTTACTGTTTAACTAGACACTATGGTCCTGTATAAATACCCCTGGTGTTTAATGTTTAACTATACACTATGGTCCTGTATAAATACCCCTGGTTAGTATGTTTACTGTTTAACTATACATTATGGTCCTGTATAAATACCCCTGGTGTTTACTGTTTAACTATACACTATGGTCCTGTATAAATACCCCTGGTTAGTATGTTTACTGTTTAACTATACACTATGGTCCTGTATAAATACCCCTGGTTAGTATGTTTACTGTTTAACTATACACTATGGTCCTGTATAAATACCCCTGGTGTTTACTGTTTAACTAGACACTATGGTCCTGTATAAATACCCCTGGTGTTTACTGTTTAACTATACACTATGGTCCTGTATAAATACCCCTGGTGTTTACTGTTTAACTATACACTATGGTCCTGTATAAATACCCCTGGTGTTTACTGTTTAACTAGACACTATGGTCCTCTATAAATAACCCCTGGTGTTTACTGTTTAACTAGACACTATGGTCCTGTATAAATACCCCTGGTGTTTACTGTTTAACTATACACTATGGTCCTGTATAAATACCCCTGGTGTTTACTGTTTAACTAGACACTATGGTCCTGTATAAATACCCCTGGTGTTTACTGTTTAACTAGACACTATGGTCCTGTATAAATACCCCTGGTGTTTACTGTTTAACTAGACACTATGGTCCTGTATAAATACCCCTGGTGTTTACTGTTTAACTAGACACTATGGTCCTGTATAAATACCCCTGGTGTTTACTGTTTAACTATACACTATGGTCCTGTATAAATACCCCTGGTGTTTACTGTTTAACTATACACTATGGTCCTGTATAAATACCCCTGGTGTTTACTGTTTAACTATACACTATGGTCCTGTATAAATACCCCTGGTGTTTACTGTTTAACTATACACTATGGTCCTGTATAAATACCCCTGGTGTTTACTGTTTAACTAGACACTATGGTCCTGTATAAATACCCCTGGTGTTTACTGTTTAACTATACACTATGGTCCTGTATAAATACCCCTGGGGTTTACTGTTTAACTATACACTATGGTCCTGTATAAATACCCCTGGTGTTTACTGTTTAACTATACACTATGGTCCTGTATAAATACCCCTGGTGTTTACTGTTTAACTAGACACTATGGTCCTGTATAAATACCCCTGGGGTTTACTGTTTAACTATACACTATGGTCCTGTATAAATACCCCTGGTGTTTACTGTTTAACTATACACTATGGTCCTGTATAAATACCCCTGGTGTTTACTGTTTAACTAGACACTATGGTCCTGTATAAATACCCCTGGTGTTTACTGTTTAACTATACACTATGGTCCTGTATAAATACCCCTGGTGTTTACTGTTTAACTAGACACTATGGTCCTGTATAAATACCCCTGGTGTTTACTGTTTAACTATACACTATGGTCCTGTATAAATAACCCTGGTGTTTACTGTTTAACTAGACACTATGGTCCTGTATAAATACCCCTGGTGTTTACTGTTTAACTAGCCACTATGGTCCTGTATAAATACCCCTGGTGTTTACTGTTTAACTATACACTATGGTCCTGTATAAATACCCCTGGTGTTTAATGTTTAACTATACACTATGGTCCTGTATAAATACCCCTGGTGTTTACTGTTTAACTAGACACTATGGTCCTGTATAAATACCCCTGGTGTTTACTGTTTAACTAGACACTATGGTCCTGTATAAATACCCCTGGTGTTTACTGTTTAACTAGACACTATGGTCCTGTTATAAATACCCCTGGTGTTTACTGTTTAACTATACACTATGGTCCTGTATAAATACCCCTGGTGTTTACTGTTTAACTAGACACTATGGTCCTGTATAAATACCCCTGGTGTTTACTGTTTAACTAGACACTATGGTCCTGTATAAATACCCCTGGTGTTTAATGTTTAACTATACACTATGGTCCTGTATAAATACCCCTGGTTAGTATGTTTACTGTTTAACTATACATTATGGTCCTGTATAAATACCCCTGGTGTTTACTGTTTAACTATACACTATGGTCCTGTATAAATACCCCTGGTTAGTATGTTTACTGTTTAACTATACACTATGGTCCTGTATAAATACCCCTGGTTAGTATGTTTACTGTTTAACTATACACTATGGTCCTGTATAAATACCCCTGGTGTTTACTGTTTAACTAGACACTATGGTCCTGTATAAATACCCCTGGTGTTTACTGTTTAACTATACACTATGGTCCTGTATAAATACCCCTGGTGTTTACTGTTTAACTATACACTATGGTCCTGTATAAATACCCCTGGTGTTTACTGTTTAACTAGACACTATGGTCCTCTATAAATAACCCTGGTGTTTACTGTTTAACTAGACACTATGGTCCTGTATAAATACCCCTGGTGTTTACTGTTTAACTATACACTATGGTCCTGTATAAATACCCCTGGTGTTTACTGTTTAACTAGACACTATGGTCCTGTATAAATACCCCTGGTGTTTACTGTTTAACTAGACACTATGGTCCTGTATAAATACCCCTGGTGTTTACTGTTTAACTAGACACTATGGTCCTGTATAAATACCCCTGGTGTTTACTGTTTAACTAGACACTATGGTCCTGTATAAATACCCCTGGTGTTTACTGTTTAACTATACACTATGGTCCTGTATAAATACCCCTGGTGTTTACTGTTTAACTATACACTATGGTCCTGTATAAATACCCCTGGTGTTTACTGTTTAACTAGACACTATGGTCCTGTATAAATACCCCTGGTGTTTACTGTTTAACTAGACACTATGGTCCTGTATAAATACCCCTGGTGTTTACTGTTTAACTAGACACTATGGTCCTGTATAAATACCCCTGGTGTTTACTGTTTAACTATACACTATGGTCCTGTATAAATACCCCTGGTGTTTACTGTTTAACTAGACACTATGGTCCTGTATAAATACCCCTGGTGTTTACTGTTTAACTATACACTATGGTCCTGTATAAATACCCCTGGGGTTTACTGTTTAACTATACACTATGGTCCTGTATAAATACCCCTGGTGTTTACTGTTTAACTATACACTATGGTCCTGTATAAATACCCCTGGTGTTTACTGTTTAACTAGACACTATGGTCCTGTATAAATACCCCTGGGGTTTACTGTTTAACTATACACTATGGTCCTGTATAAATACCCCTGGTGTTTACTGTTTAACTATACACTATGGTCCTGTATAAATACCCCTGGTGTTTACTGTTTAACTAGACACTATGGTCCTGTATAAATACCCCTGGTGTTTACTGTTTAACTATACACTATGGTCCTGTATAAATACCCCTGGTGTTTACTGTTTAACTAGACACTATGGTCCTGTATAAATACCCCTGGTGTTTACTGTTTAACTATACACTATGGTCCTGTATAAATAACCCTGGTGTTTACTGTTTAACTAGACACTATGGTCCTGTATAAATACCCCTGGTGTTTACTGTTTAACTAGCCACTATGGTCCTGTATAAATACCCCTGGTGTTTACTGTTTAACTATACACTATGGTCCTGTATAAATACCCCTGGTGTTTACTGTTTAACTATACACTATGGTCCTGTATAAATACCCCTGGTGTTTACTGTTTAACTAGACACTATGGTCCTGTATAAATACCCCTGGTGTTTACTGTTTAACTAGACACTATGGTCCTGTATAAATACCCCTGGTGTTTACTGTTTAACTAGACACTATGGTCCTGTATAAATACCCCTGGTGTTTACTGTTTAACTATACACTATGGTCCTGTATAAATACCCCTGGTGTTTACTGTTTAACTAGACACTATGGTCCTGTATAAATACCCCTGGTGTTTACTGTTTAACTAGACACTATGGTCCTGTATAAATACCCCTGGTGTTTACTGTTTAACTAGACACTATGGTCCTGTATAAATACCCCTGGTGTTTACTGTTTAACTAGACACTATGGTCCTGTATAAATACCCCTGGTGTTTACTGTTTAACTATACACTATGGTCCTGTATAAATACCCCTGGTGTTTACTGTTTAACTATACACTATGGTCCTGTATAAATACCCCTGGTGTTTACTGTTTAACTAGACACTATGGTCCTGTATAAATACCCCTGGTGTTTACTGTTTAACTAGACACTATGGTCCTGTATAAATACCCCTGGTGTTTAATGTTTAACTATACACTATGGTCCTGTATAAATACCCCTGGTGTTTACTGTTTAACTAGACACTATGGTCCTGTATAAATACCCCTGGTGTTTACTGTTTAACTAGACACTATGGTCCTGTATAAATACCCCTGGTTTTTACTGTTTAACTAGCCACTATGGTCCTGTATAAATACCCCTGGTGTTTACTGTTTAACTATACACTATGGTCCTGTATAAATACCCCTGGTTAGTATGTTTACTGTTTAACTATACACTATGGTCCTGTATAAATACCCCTGGTGTTTACTGTTTAACTATACACTATGGTCCTGTATAAATACCCCTGGTGTTTACTGTTTAACTAGACACTATGGTCCTGTATAAATACCCCTGGTGTTTACTGTTTAACTATACACTATGGTCCTGTATAAATACCCCTGGTGTTTACTGTTTAACTAGACACTATGGTCCTGTATAAATACCCCTGGTGTTTACTGTTTAACTATACACTATGGTCCTGTATAAATACCCCTGGTGTTTACTGTTTAACTATACACTATGGTCCTGTATAAATACCCCTGGTTAGTATGTTTACTGTTTAACTATACATTATGGTCCTGTATAAATACCCCTGGTGTTTACTGTTTAACTATACACTATGGTCCTGTATAAATACCCCTGGTTAGTATGTTTACTGTTTAACTATACACTATGGTCCTGTATAAATACCCCTGGTTAGTATGTTTACTGTTTAACTATACACTATGGTCCTGTATAAATACCCCTGGTGTTTACTGTTTAACTATACACTATGGTCCTGTATAAATACCCCTGGTGTTTACTGTTTAACTAGACACTATGGTCCTGTATAAATACCCCTGGTGTTTACTGTTTAACTATACACTATGGTCCTGTATAAATACCCCTGGGGTTTACTGTTTAACTATACACTATGGTCCTGTATAAATACCCCTGGTGTTTACTGTTTAACTATACACTATGGTCCTGTATAAATACCCCTGGTGTTTACTGTTTAACTAGCCACTATGGTCCTGTATAAATACCCCTGGTGTTTACTGTTTAACTAGACACTATGGTCCTGTATAAATACCCCTGGTGTTTACTGTTTAACTAGACACTATGGTCCTGTATAAATACCCCTGGTGTTTACTGTTTAACTAGACACTATGGTCCTGTATAAATACCCCTGGTGTTTACTGTTTAACTATACACTATGGTCCTGTATAAATAACCCTGGTGTTTACTGTTTAACTAGACACTATGGTCCTGTATAAATACCCCTGGTGTTTACTGTTTAACTAGCCACTATGGTCCTGTATAAATACCCCTGGTGTTTACTGTTTAACTATACACTATGGTCCTGTATAAATACCCCTGGTGTTTACTGTTTAACTATACACTATGGTCCTGTATAAATACCCCTGGTGTTTACTGTTTAACTATAGACTATGGTCCTGTATAAATACCCCTGGTGTTTACTGTTTAACTATACACTATGGTCCTGTATAAATACCCCTGGTGTTTACTGTTTAACTAGACACTATGGTCCTGTATAAATACCCCTGGTGTTTACTGTTTAACTAGACACTATGGTCCTGTATAAATACCCCTGGTGTTTACTGTTTAACTAGACACTATGGTCCTGTATAAATACCCCTGGTGTTTACTGTTTAACTAGACACTATGGTCCTGTATAAATACCCCTGGTGTTTACTGTTTAACTAGACACTATGGTCCTGTATAAATACCCCTGATGTTTACTGTTTAACTATACACTATGGTCCTGTATAAATACCCCTGGTGTTTACTGTTTAACTAGACACTATGGTCCTGTATAAATACCCCTGGTGTTTACTGTTTAACTAGACACTATGGTCTTGTATAAATACCCCTGGTGTTTACTGTTTAACTAGACACTATGGTCCTGTATAAATACCCCTGGTTAGTATGTTTACTGTTTAACTATACACTATGGTCCTGTATAAATACCCCTGGTGTTTACTGTTTAACTATACACTATGGTCCTGTATAAATACCCCTGGTGTTTACTGTTTAACTAGACACTATGGTCCTGTATAAATACCCCTGGTGTTTACTGTTTAACTAGACACTATGGTCCTGTATAAATACCCCTGATGTTTACTGTTTAACTATACACTATGGTCCTGTATAAATACCCCTGGTGTTTACTGTTTAACTATACACTATGGTCCTGTATAAATACCCCTGGTGTTTACTGTTTAACTAGACACTATGGTCCTGTATAAATACCCCTGGTGTTTACTGTTTAACTAGACACTATGGTCCTGTATAAATACCCCTGGTGTTTACTGTTTAACTAGACACTATGGTCCTGTATAAATACCCCTGGTGTTTACTGTTTAACTAGACACTATGGTCCTGTATAAATACCCCTGGTGTTTACTGTTTAACTATATACTATGGTCCTGTATAAATACCCCTGGTTAGTATGTTTACTGTTTAACTATACACTATGGTCCTGTATAAATACCCCTGATGTTTACTGTTTAACTATACACTATGGTCCTGTATAAATACCCCTGGTGTTTACTGTTTAACTAGACACTATGGTCCTGTATAAATACCCCTGGTGTTTACTGTTTAACTATACACTATGGTCCTGTATAAATACCCCTGGTGTTTACTGTTTAACTATACACTATGGTCCTGTATAAATACCCCAGGTGTTTACTGTTTAACTATGTATGACGCTACAAGCTTGGCGCACCTGTATTTAGGGAGTGTCTCCAATTCTTCTCTGCAGATCCTCTCAAGCTCTGTCAGGTTGGATGGAGAGCAAAGGTGCCCAGCTATTTTCAGGTCTCTCCAGAGATGTTCGATCAGGTTTATGTCGGTCTCTGGCTGTGCTGCTGAAGGATATTCAAAGACTGGTCCCCAAGCCACTCCTACGTTGTCTTGGCTGTATGCTTAGGCTCGTTGTCCTGTTGGAAGGTGAACCTTCGCCCTAGTCTGAGGTCCTGAGTGCTCTTGAGCAGGTTTTCATAAAGGATCTTTCTGTACTTTGCGCCGTTCATCTTTCCCTCGATCCTGGGATGGTGCCAGGTTTCCTCCAGACGTGACGCTTGGCATTCAGGCCAAAGAGTTCAATCTTGGTTTCATCAGACCAGAGAATCTTGTTTCTCATGGTCTGAGAGTCTTTCGGCGCCATTTGACAAACTCCAAGCGGGCTGTCATGTGTCTTTTACTGAGGAGTGGCTTCCGTCTGGCCACTCTACCATAAAGGTCTGATTGGTGGAGTGCTGCAGAGATGGTTGTCCTTCTGGAAGGTTCTCCCATCTCCACAGAGGATCTCTGGAGCTCTGTCAGTGTGACCATCGTGTTCTTGGTCACCTCCCTGACCAAGGCCCTTTTCCCCCGATTGCTCATTTTGGCCGGGCGGCCAGCTCTAGGAAGAGTCTTGGTATTTCCCAACTTCTTCCATTCAAGAATGATGGAGGCCACTGTGTTCTTGGGGACCTTCAGTGCTGCAGAAAATGTTTGGTACTCTTCCTCAGATCTGTGCCTCGACACAATCCTGTCTCGGAGCTCTACGGACAATTCCTTCGACCTCATGGCTTGGTTTCTGCTCTGAAATGCACTGTCAACTTTGGGACCATATATAGACAGGTGTGTGCCTTTCCAAATCATGTCCAATCAATAGAATGTACCACAGGTGGACTCCAAACAAGTTGTAGAAACATCTCAAGGATGATCAATGGAAATAGGATTCACTCGAGCTCAATTTCGAGTCTCATAGCAAAGGGTCTGAATACTTATGTAAATAGTTCCTTTTTAAGAAATTTGCCAAAAAATCTAAAAACCTGTTTTTGCTTTGTCATTATGGGGTATTATGTATAGACTGATGAGGAACAAATATTATTTAATCCGTTTTAGAATAAGGCTGTAACGTAAAAAAAATGTGGAAAAGGGGAAGAAGTCTGAAAATTACTGTTTTGAAAAACATTTGTCAAGGACACGTTATTAAATGTGTCTGATGAATCCACAGCTGGAGGACAGGATATGATCTTTAAATTAACCAAGCGCTGTGCCAGTCCATTAGTAGCATGGGCAAACGAAGCTTGCTTAATTGATCCGGCAGTACAGGTGTTTTGTTAGTCAGTCAGGGAGGCTAGCTCCATGTAATAGGTTGTTGGAGGCTTGGTTTTTTAATTAGCTGTGGGATTTGCCTCTTTTACATGTACATCTTTAAAAACCCTCTGGTTGGTGTTAGTGGGCCGCTCTGTGTCCCTATACTGGCTAGGAGCACACACACACACACACACACACACACACACACACACACACACACACTAACACACAGACACACACGCAGACATCACATCCCACTAACTATTGTTGAATGTCACAGAGCTTGTTAAGGTGAAGCAGCAACTGATTCACCAATAGTGGTGCTCTCATTAACATGCCATCTCCTTGTGTTAGATAGAGGGCGGTGCTCTCATTAACATGACATCTCCTTGTGTTAGATAGAGGGCGGTGCTCTCATTAACATGACATCTCCTTGTGTTAGATAGAGGGCGGTGCTCTCATTAACATGCCATCTCCTTGTGTTAGATAGAGGGCGGTGCTCTCATTAACATGCCATCTCCTTGTGTTAGATAGAGGGCGGTGCTCTCATTAACATGACATCTCCTTGTGTTAGATAGAGGGCGGTGCTCTCATTAACATGACATCTCCTTGTGTTAGATAGAGGGTGGTGCTCTCATTAACATGACATCTCCTTGTGTTAGATAGAGGGTGGTGCTCTCATTAACATGACATCTCCTTGTGTTAGATAGAGGGCGGTGCTCTCATTAACATGACATCTCCTTGTGTTAGATAGAGGGCGGTGCTCTCATTAACATGACATCTCCTTCTGTTAGATAGAGGGCGGTGCTCTCATTAACATGACATCTCCTTGTGTTAGATAGAGGGCGGTGCTCTCATTAACATGCCATCTCCTTGTGTTAGATAGAGGGCGGTGCTCTCATTAACATGACATCTCCTTGTGTTAGATAGAGGGTGGTGCTCTCATTAACATGACATCTCCTTGTGTTAGATAGAGGGCGGTGCTCTCATTAACATGACATCTCCTTGTGTTAGATAGAGGGTGGTGCTCTCATTAACATGACATCTCCTTGTGTTAGATAGAGGGCGGTGCTCTCATTAACATGACATCTCCTTGTGTTAGATAGAGGGCGGTGCTCTCATTAACATGCCATCTCCTTGTGTTAGATAGAGGGCGGTGCTCTCATTAACATGCCATCTCTTTGTGTTAGATAGAGGGCGGTGCTCTCATTAACATGACGTCTCCTTGTGTTAGATAGAGGGTGGTGCTCTCATTAACATGACATCTCCTTGTGTTAGATAGAGGGTGGTGCTCTCATTAACATGACATCTCTTTGTGTTAGATAGAGGGCGGTGCTCTCATTAACATGACATCTCCTTGTGTTAGATAGAGGGTGGTGCTCTCATTAACATGACATCTCTTTGTGTTAGATAGAGGGTGGTGCTCTCATTAATGGCAGGAGGGCCTGCAGCTATACACTGAGCTCTGCTACGGTACTCTACACTCTATTTCCCACTGACACATACACACATGTATGCACGCACACACACACACACACACACACACACACACACACACACACACACACACACACACACACACACACACACACACACACACACACACACACACACACATACACGCACACACAGACACACACACACACACACACACACACACACACACACACACACACACACACACACACACACACACACACCCTTTGACCTGAGAGATGTCCACTGTGGCCTAATTAAAAGTCAGGTAGTTGCAGGAACCGGAAGGGATGTTATTAACCACACTCAGACGGTAAGCTGAAAGTGGTTATATAATCTTAGAAAAAAGGGTTCCAAAAGGGTTCTTCGGCTGTCCCCACAGAATAACCCTTTTTGGTTCCAGGTAGAACCCATTTTGGTTCCAGGTAGAACCCTCTGTGTAAAGGGTTCTATATGGAACTCAAAATGGTTCTACCTGGAACCAAAGGGGTTCTACTGAGAACCAAAAAGGGTTCTTCAAAGGGTTCTCCTATGGTGAAAGCCGAACAACTCTTTTAGGTTCTAGATAGCACTTAGTATACGACCTTGCCTCAGTGTTGACTATGTTAAAGTAAAGGTCAAATAAATAAAACAGATAAGTGAGGTCACCGACCAAATCCTGCGAGAGTCACAAAATAAGAGGGGTGTGGTGGTGTTCTACATTTTAGCAGATGCTCTTATCCAGAGAGACTTACAGTAATGAGTGCATACATTATCCATACTGGTCCCCAGTGGGAATCAAACCCACAACCCTGGCATTGCAAACGCCATGCTCTACCAACTGAGCTACACAGGACTACCAGTATAGTTCTACATTGGTGTTTGGAGGAGTTCTACAGAGGGGTTCTACAGAGGATTTCTAGCGAGGGGTGTTGCAGAGTGCTACAGAGGAGTTATACAGAGGGGTTCTACAGAGGAGATGTACAGAGAAGTTCTACAGAGGAGTTCTACATAGTTCTACAGAGGGATGTTGAAGAGTTCTACAGATGAAATGTACAGAGGAGTTCTACAGAGGAGTTCTACAAATTAGTTATACAGAGGGGTGTTGAGTAGTTTTACATAGGAGTTCTACATAGGAGTTCTACAGAGGAGTTCTACAGAGGAGTTCTACAGAGGAGTGTGGAGGAGTTCTACAGAGGAGTTCTACAGAGGAGTGTGGAGGAGTTCTACAGAGGAGTTCTACAGAGGAGTGTGGAGGAGTTATACAGAGGAGTTCTACAGAGGAGTGTGGAGGACTTCTACAGAGGAGTTCTACAGAGGAGTTCTACAGAGGAGTTCTACAGAGGAGTGTGGAGGAGTTCTACAGAGGAGTTCTACAGAGGAGTGTGGAGGAGTTATACAGAGGAGTTCTACAGAGGAGTGTGGAGGAGTTATACAGAGGAGTTCTACAGAGGAGTGTGGAGGACTTCTACAGAGGAGTTCTACAGAGGAGTTCTACAGAGGAGTTCTACAGAGGAGTGTGGAGGAGTTCTACAGAGGAGTTCTACAGAGGAGTGTGGAGGAGTTATACAGAGGAGTTCTACAGAGGAGTGTGGAGGAGTTCTACAGAGGAGTGTGGAGGAGTTATACAGAGGAGTTCTACAGAGGAGTGTGGAGGACTTCTACAGAGGAGTTCTACAGAGGAGTTCTACAGAGGAGTGTGTAGGGGTTCTACAGAGGAGTTCTACAGAAGGTGTTGAGGAGTTCTACAGCTAAGTTATAATTCATTAATATTATTAATATGCCATTTAGCAGACGTATGGGTGGTCCTGGGGATCGAACCCACTACCCTGGCGTTACAAGACCCATGCTCTACCAATTGAGCTACAGAGGACCACATCATCCGACTCAATGGACGAGATCTCCAACAAGGAACTGGCAAAGGAGGAAGTAATCTGGGAAGATGCAGTATCAGTATCGTTGGTATACGGAGGGGTGTTGAGTAGTTTTATATAGGAGTTCTACAGAGGAGTGTGGATGAGTTCTACAGAGGAGTTCTACAGAGGAGTCCTACAGAGCAGTTCTACAAAATAGTTTGGAGTTCTACAGAGGAGTTCTAGAGAGGAGTTCTACAGTGGAGTTCTGCAGAGAGGTTATACAAAGGAGTTCTACAGAGGAGTTCTACAGAAGAGTTCTACAGAGGGGTGTTGAGGAGTTCTACAGAGGAGTTCTACAGAGGAGTTCTACAGAATAGTTCTACAGAGGGGTGTTGAGGAGTTCTACAGAGGAGTTCTACAGAGGAGTTCTACAGAAGAGTTCTACAGAGGAGTTCTACAGAGGAGTTCTACATAGGAGTTCTACAGAGGGGTGTTGAAGAGTTTTACATAGGAGTTCTACAGTGGCATGTGGAGAAGTTATTCAGAGGACTTCTAAAGAGGAGTTCTACAGAGGAGTTCTACAGAGGAGTTCTACAGAGGAGTTCTACAGATGAGTTCTACAGAGGGTGTTGAGGAGTTCTACAGAGTTCTACAGAGGAGTTCTACAGAGGGTGTTGAGGAGTTCTACAGAGTTCTACAGAGGGTGTTGAGGAGTTCTACAGAGTTCTACAGAGGGTGTTGAGGAGTTCTACAGAGGAGTTCTACGGAGGAGTTCTACAGAGGAGTTCTACAGAGGAGTTATACAGAGGAGTTCTACGGAGGAGTTCTACAGAGGAGTTATACAGAGGAGTTCTACGGAGGAGTTCTAGAGAGGAGTTCTACATAAGAGTTCTACAGTGGGGTGTGGAGGAGTTCTACAGAGGAGTTCTACAGTGGGGTGCGGAGGAGTTCTACAGAGGAGTGGAGGGCTATGGAGGAGAGAGAGGGATGACTACATGGAGTGGAGGGCTATGGAGGAGTTCTACAGAGGAGTTCTACAGAGGAGTTCTACAGAGGAGTTCTACGGAGGAGTTCTACAGAGGAGTTCTACATAAGAGTTCTACAGTGGGGTGTGGAGGAGTTCTACAGAGGAGTGGAGGGCTATGGAGGAGAGAGAGGGATGACTACATTTCAATTTTCGACCGTTAAGTTTCCGACTGGGTAAGGTAAGGGTGAAGGTTTGGGAAAGGGTTAAAACAGAAAAAATAAAAGCACTGCCTAGCCCTGGAATTGAACCCGTGATCCTCAGAGACGGAGCGCACACGGTTCAAGCTCTTCCTCTCTCCCCATCAAGATAGTAAAAGGTGCTCACGATGCCCCTAGTGGACAGTATTGCATCTCCCAACGTCCAAGGGACCTGGACAAACGTTGAATACTGAAGTCGATCTGGTGTGACCTGACAGTTTTTTTCCCTCTGCGCTGTTTAACTTTTATTGTTGTGTGTGTGTGTGTGTGTGTGTGTGTGTGTGTGTGTGTGTGTGTGTGTGTGTGTGTGTGTGTGTGTGTGTGTGTGTGTGTGTGTGTGTGTGTGTGTGTGTGTGTGTGTGTGTGTGTGTGTGTGTGTGTGTGGTGGGGGGGGGTAATAGGATATGTTAATATAATGTTAATATATACGCATTTATAATTAGCACTTACTGTAAGTAGTTAATTCACTTTTCAGCTTCATAATAAAAGCCTAATTACCTGTTATTTGCAATTAAAAAAGACCTCGTTAGCTGCAATGATTTTATTTTGCACCGTAACGCGATAGCACTCTGGTAACCAACGACTCAGATTTTTAAAATATCAACTTGTCACAACTCTCAACCCTCTTTTTCACACCATCCACTAGAACCATCCAGCTCGTCGAGGCCAGGAATAGATCTCAATGTTCAAGTCCTTTTTATTTTATTCACGTCGACAATCCCAATATTAACATGCACCGCAGCTCGCAGCAGGTGTTTTAGTCTCGCATTTTAATTGCTTGCGTATTTCTTATATATTCTGAGTGAGTGCAGAACATTTGCATAGTGGTAGCGCTTCCAACACTGGTGAAACGTGAGGGTGACGAAAGGTTTCTGTTGCTGTAACCATATGAATAATACAGCTGTCTGACCTGCTGGTGAAACGTGAAGGTAAACGTTTCTGTTGCTGTAACCATATTAACAATACAGCTGTCTGACCTGCTGGTGAAACGTGAGGGTAAAAGTTTCTGTTGCTGTAACCATATTAACAATACAGCTGTCTGACCTGCTGGTGAAACGTGAGGGTGACAAAAGGTTTCGGTAACACTTTACTTGACACCCAGTGTCATATGTCATAACATCTGACTAATTTTCATAACCTGTCATAGTATGGTCATAACACTGTCATGACCCATATATTTACAGCTATTGTGACATATATTGCACTATTTTATGGCTGGTTATGACACCTAGATAAGAGTGTGAAAACCCATATTTATTCAAATGTTTTTTTTTTTTCTCTGCCAAGAAGTTTCCTTTCGTTTCAAAGTTTGTCTCTTAAATTCTTTGTTTTTGTTGTAATGAATTCTTTACGGTTATGTTTTTTTTTTTTTTTATCATATTTTAAATAACTTGTGGAAAATACACTTCATGACATTGTCAAGAAGCATTATGACCATCTTGTATCACTTTACTTGGACTAAGAAGCTACATTTTTATGACACTGTCAAGAAGCATTATGACCATCATTATCATATAAGCCAGACATGACGTTATATCAGTCATCAGTCAAACAGAAGGTGTCTTGTTCTGCTCCTGAAATATTATCCTGCAGTCATCCCAGTCATCAGCATTGAAACACACGCACACACACACACACACACACACACACACACACACACACACACACACACACACAAACACACACACACACACACACACACACACACACACACACACACACACACACACACATCACACACACACACACACATTCTATTCTGTTGGGGCCCGAAACAGACTGAGGAAACGTACGTCTTTCCTACATACGCCTTTCCTACTTCCTCAGTAGTTGGTATTCAGACTTACCAAATGCAGGTGTTTAATGTGCCCTCCAGGTGTGCTCTACCTTGCACTGAATAAATGTAATTCGACTGGTGAAAACCCTCCCAACTGCTGGCAAACAGATTTTCTTGTGGATTTTTCTCTCAATAGGGCTTTTCAGTACATTTATCTTAAGCCATCCCTTTAAATACGGTGTACCTTTAATTAGCATTTTGTTGACATACTCACTAGAGCACATAGAGAGAACAGGTTCAAAATATAGAGATCAATTAAAGTCTCCCGAGTGGCGCAGTGGTCTAAGGCACTGCATCGCAGTGCTAGCTGTGCCACTAGAGATCCTGGTTCGAATCCAGGCTCTGTCGCAGCCGGCTGCGACAGGGAGACCCATGGGGCGGCGCATAATTAGACAGCGTCGTCCAGGGTAGGGGAGGGAATGGCCGGCAGGGATGTAGCTCAGTTGGTAGAGCATGGTGTTTGCAACGCCAGGGTTGTGGGTTTGATTTCCACGGGGGGCCAGTATGAAAATGTATGCATTCACTTGACTGTAAGTCGCTCTGGATAAGAGCGTCTGCTAAATGACAAAAAATAATAAGACATATATATATATGCATATTGTTCTCCGTTGGTAGATTAAAAAATACTCTGTTTTTGTAGATTATTTAGCAACATTTTAAGGTCAGGAAAATGAATTAAATAAATTAAAAATCTCATAAATCTACATACAATACCCCATAATGACAAAGCAAAAACATTTTTTTAGAATTTGGTTTTAAATTTATTTGGATTTAAATATACTTAAGTATCAAAAGTAAAATAAAAACATACATCATTTCAAATTCCTTATATTAAGCAAACCAGACGGCAGTATTTTCTTTATTTCTTTATTTACGGATAGCCAGGGGCACATCAGTTCATCAGATCAGAGGCAGTAGGGATGACCAGGGATGTTCTCTTGATAAGTGTGTGAATTTGTCCTCCTAAGCTTTCAATATGTAATGAGTACTTTTGGGTGTCAAGTATAAACACCATGGGACCACGCAGCCGTCATACCGCTCAGGAAGGAGACGCGTTCTGTCTCCTAGAGATGAATGTACTTTGGTGCGAAAAGTGCAAATCAATCCCAGAACAACAGCAAAGGACCTTGTGAAGATGCTGGAGGAAACAGGTACAAAAGTATCTATATCCACAGTAAAACAAGTCCTATATCGACATAACCTGAAAGGCCGCTCAGCAAGGAAGAAGCCACTGCTCCAAATCCGGCATAAAAAAGCCATACTACGGTTTGCAACTGCATATGGGGACAAAGATCGTACTTTTTGGAGAAATGTCCTCTGGTCTGATGAAACAAATATAGAACTGTTTGGCCACAATGTCCATCGTTATGTTTGGAGGAAAAAGGGGGCTCTTGCAAGCCGGAGAACACCATCCCAACCGTGAAGCACAGGGGTGGCAGCATCATGCTGTGGGGGTGTTTTGCTGCAGGAGGGACTGGTGCACTTCACAAAATAGATGGCATCATGAGGAAGGAAGATTATGTGGATATATTGAAGCAACATCTCAAGACATCAGTCAGGAAGTTAAAGCTTGGTCGCAAATGGGTCTTCCAAATGGACAATGACCCCAAGCATACTTCCAAAGTTGTGGCAAAATGGCTTAAGGACAACAAAGTCAAGGTATTGGAGTGGCCATCACAAAGCCCTGACCTCAATCCTATAGAAAACCTGACTCAGTTACACCAGCTCTGTCAGGAGGAATGGGCCAAAATTCCCCCAACTTATTCTGGGAAGCTTGTGGAAGGCTACCCGAAACGTTTGACCCATGTTAAACAATTTAAAGGCAATGCTACCAAATACTAATTGAGTGTATGTAAACTTCTGACCCACTGGGAATGTGATGAAAGAAATACAAGCTGAAATAAATCATTCTCTCTACTATTATTCTGACATTTCACATTCATAAAATAAAGTGGTGATCCTAACTGACCTCAGACAGGGAATCTTTACTAGGATTAAATGTCAGGAATTGTGAAAAACTGAGTTTAAATGTATTTGGCTAAGGCTTATGTAAACTTCCGACTTCAACTGTATATGTTTACGGTGGGGAGAACAAGTATTTGATACACTGCCGATTTTGCAGGTTTTCCTACTTACAAAGCATGTAGAGGTCTGTAATTTCTAAAACTAAAATCCAGAAAATCACATTGTTTGATTTTTAAGTAATTAATTTGCATTTTATTGCATGACATAAGTATTTGATACATCAGAAAAGCAGAACTTAATATTTGGTACAGAAACCTTTGTTTGCAATTACAGAGATCATACGTTTCCTGTAGGTCTTGACCAGGTTTGCATACACTGCAGCAGGGATTTTGGCCCACTCCTCCATACAGACCTTCTCCAGATTCGTCAGGTTTCGGGGCTGTCACTGGGCAATACGGACTTTCAGTTCCTTCCAAAGATTTTCTATTGGGTTCAGGTCTGGAGACTGGCCAGGCCACTCCAGGACCTTGAGATGCTTCTTACGGAGCCACTCCTTAGTTGCCCTGGCTGTGTGTTTCGGGTCGTTGTCATGCTGGAAGACCCAGCCACAACCCATCTTCAATGCTCTTACTGAGGGAAGGAGGTTGTTGGTCAAGATCTCGCGATACATGGCCCCATCCATCCTCCCCTCAATACGGTGCAGTCGTCCTGTCCCCTTTGCAGAAAAGCATCCCCAAAGAATGATGTTTCCACCTCCATGCTTCACGGTTGGGATGGTGTTCTTGGGGTTGTACTCATCCTTCTTCTTCCTCCAAACACGGCTAGTGGAGTTTAGACCAAAAAGCTCAATTTTTGTCTCATCAGACCACATGACCTTCTCCCATTCCTCCTCTGGATCATCCAGATCGTCATTGGCAAACTTCAGACGGGCCTGGACATGCGTTGACTTGAGCAGGGGGACCTTGAGCTTACTTGAACAGCGCCGGGAAGATGGCTGCCGTTTTACAGCCCTCTAACCAATTGTACTATTATGTGTGTTTTTCCGCGTTATTTGTAATTTATTTTGTACATAATGTTTCTGCCATCGTCTCTTATAACCAAAAAGAGCTTCTGGATATCAGGACAGCGAGTACTCACCTCGCATTGGACGAAGATTTTTTCTTCAACGAGGCGGTCGCGAAGGATATCCTACAGACACCCGACAAGGCCCAGATCCCCGTCATTCGCGTGAGGAAGAGACGGAGATATCGCGGACGCAGATCCGGGTGCCTTGTAAGGATCCGACGGCGAGCGAGTAAACTGCCTCTCCCATCAATCCTACTAGCCAACGTTCAATCTTTTGAGAATAAAATGGACGAGTTAAGATTACGGTTATCCTACCAACGGGACATTAAAAACTGTAATATCTTATGTTTCACGGAGTCGTGGCTGAACGACAACAATGATAACATTCAGCTAGCAGGCTATACGCTACATCGGCAGGACAGAACGTCTGACTCTGGTAAGACAAGGGGCGGCGGTCTGTGTATATTTGTAAACAACAGCTGGTGCACAAAATCAAATACTAAGGAAGTCTCGAGGTTTTGCTCGCCTGAGGTAGAGTATCTTATGATAAGCTGTAGACCACACTATTTACCAAGAGAGTTTTCATCTATATTTTTCATAGCTGTCTATTTACCACCACAAACCAATGCTGGCATTAAGATTGCTCTGAATGAGTTGTACAAGGCCATTAATCAACAGGAAAACGCTCATCCAGATGCAGCGCTCCTAGTGGCCGGGGACTTTAATGCAGGGAAACTTAAATCCGTTCTACCTAATTTCTACCAGCATGTTAAATGTGCAACCAGAGGGAAAAAAACTCTAGACCACCTTTACTCCACACACAGAGACGCATACAAAGCTCTCCCTCGCCCTCCATTTGGCAAATCTGACCATAACTCTATCCTCCTGATTCCTGCTTATAAGCAAAAACTGAAGCAGGAAGCACCAGTGATTTGGTTAATAAAAAAGTGGTCAGATGACGCAGATGCTAAGCTACAGGACTGTTTTACTAGCACAGACTGGAACATGTTCCGGGATTCTTCAGACAGCATTGAGGAGTACACCACATCAGTCACTGGCTTCATCAATAAGTGCATCGATGATGTCGTCCCCACAGTGACCGTACGTACATACCCCAACCAGAAGCCATGGATTACAGGAAACATCCGCACTGAGCTAAAGGGTAGAGCTGCCGCTTTCAAGGAACGGGACTCTAACCCGGACGCTTATAAGAAATCCCGCTATGACCTCCGACGAACCATCAAACAGGCAAAGAGTCAATACAGGTCTAAGATTGAATCATACTACACTGGCTCTGACGCTCGTCGGATGTGGCAGGGCTTGAAAACTATTACAGACTACAAAGGGAAGCACAGCCGCGAGCTGCCCAGTGACACAAGCCTACCAGACGAGCTAAACCACTTCTATGCTCGCTTCGAGGCAAGCAACACTGAAGCATGCATGAGAGCACCAGCTGTTCCGGATGACTATGTGATCACGCTCTCCGTAGCCGATGTGAGTAAGACTTTTAAGCAGGTCAACATTCACAAGGCCGCAGGGCCAGACGGATTACCAGGACGTGTACTCCGAGCATGTGCTGACCAACTGGCAAGTGTCTTCACTGACATTTTCAACATGTCCCTGACTGAGTCTGTAATACCAACATGTTTCAAGTAGACCACCATAGTCCCCGTGCCCAAGAACTCTAAGATAACCTGCCTAAATGACTACCGACACCGTAGCACTGACGTCTGTAGCCATGAAGTGCTTTGAAAGACTGGTCATGGCTCACATCAACAGCATAATCCCAGAAACCCTAGACCCACTCCAATTTGCATACCGCCCCAACAGATCCACAGATGATGCAATCTCTATCGCACTCCACACTGCCCTTTCCCACCTGGACAAGAGGAACACCTACGTGAGAATGCTATTCATTGACTACAGCTCAGCATTCAACACCATAGTGCCCTCTAAGCTCATCACTAAGCTAAGGATCCTGGGACTAAACACCTCCCTCTGCAACTGGATCCTGGACTTCCTGACGGGCCGCCCCCAGGTGGTAAGGGTAGGTAACAACACATCTGCCACACTGATCCTCAACACGGGGGCCCCTCAGGGGTGCGTGCTCAGTCCCCTCCTGTACTCTCTGTTCACCCATGACTGCATGGCCAGGCACGACTCCAACACCATCATTAAGTTTGCCGACGACACAACAGTGGTAGGCCTGATCACCGACAACGATGAGACAGCCTATAGGGAGGAGGTCAGAGATCTGGCCGTGTGGTGCCAGGACAACAACCTCTCCCTCAACGTGACCAAGACAAAGGAGATGATTGTGGACTACAGGAAAAAAAAGAGGACTGAGCAAGCCCCCATTCTCATCGACGGGGCTGTAGTGGAACAGGTTGAGAGCTTCAAGTTCCTTGGTGTCCACATCACCAACGAACTATCATGGTCCAAACACACCAAGACAGTCGTGAAGAGGGCACGACAAAGCCTATTCCCCCTCAGGAGACTAAAAAGATTTGGCATGGGTCCTCAGATCCTCAAAAAATTCTACAGCTGCACCACCGAGAGCATCCTGACTGGTTGCATCACCGCCTGGTATGGCAACTGCTTGGCCTCTGACCGCAAGGCACTACAGAGGGTAGTGCGTACGGCCCAGTACATCACTGGGGCAAAGCTCCCTGCCATTCAGGACCTCTATACCAGGCGGTGTCAGAGGAAGGCCCTCAAAATTGTCAAAGACTCCAGCCACCCTAGTCATAGACTGTTCTCTCTGCTACCGCACGGCAAGCGGTACCGGAGTGCCAAGTCTAGGTCCAAAATACTTCTCAACAGCTTCTACCCCCAAGCCATAAGACTCCTGAACAGCTAATCATGGCTACCCGGACTATTTGCACTGCCCCCCCACCCCATCCTTTTTACGCTGCTGCTACTCTGTTAAGTATTTATGCATAGTCACTTTAACTCTACCCACATGTACATATTACCTCAACTACCTCAACTAGCCGGTGCCCCCGCACATTGACTCTGCAACGGTACCCCCCTGTATATATAGCCTCCCTACTGTCACTTTATTTTACTGTATATATAGCCTCCCTACTGTCACTTTATTTTACTTCTGCTCTTTTTTTCTCAACACTTTTTTTGTTGTTGTTTTATTCTTACTTTTTTTGTTTAAAAATAAATGCACTGTTGGTTAAGGGCTGTAAGTAAGCATTTCACTGTAATGTCTGCACCTGTTGTATTCGGCGCATGTGACCAATAAAATTTGATTTGATTTGATTTGATTTGATTTGCGTGCGCTGCAGGATTTTAATCAATGACGGCGTAGTGTGTTACTAATGGTTTTCTTTGAGACTGTGGTCCCAGCTCTCTTCAGGTCATTGACCAGGTCCTGCAGTGTAGTTCTGGGCTGATCCCTCACCTTCCTCATGATCATTGATGCCCCACGAGGTGAGATCTTGCATGGAGCCCCAGACCGAGAGTGATTGACCGTCATCTTGAACTTCTTCCATTTTCTAATAATTGCGCCAACAGTTGTTGCCTTCTCACCAAGCTGCTTGCCTATTGTCCTGTAGCCCATCCCAGCCTTGTGCAGGTCTACAATTGTATCCCTGATGTCCTTACACAGCTCTCTGGTCTTGGCCATTGTGGAGAGGTTGGAGTCTGTTTGATTGAGTGTGTTGACAGGTGTCTTTTATACAGGTAACGAGTTCAAACAGGTGCAGTTAATACAGTTAATGAGTGGAGAACAGGAGGGCTTCTTAAATAAAAACTAACAGGTCTGTGAGAGCCGGAATTCTTACTAGTAGGTAGGTGATCAAATACTTATGTCATCCAATAAAATGCATATTATTACTTAAAAATCATACAATGTGATTTTCTGGATTTTTGTTTTAGAATCCGTCTCTCACAGTTGAAGTGTACCTATGATAAAAATTACAGACATGCTTTGTAAGTAGGAAAACCTGCAAAATCGGCAGTGTATCAAATACTTGTTCTCCCCACTGTATACATATACAGTACCAGTCAAAAGTTTGGACACACCTACTCATTCCAGGGTTTTTCTTTATTTGTACTATTTTCTACATTGTAGAATAATAGTGAAGACATCAACACTATGAAATACACATATGGAATCATGTAGTAAGCAAAAAAGTGTTAAACAAATCAAAATATATTTTATATTTGAGATTCTTCAAAAAGCCACCCTTTGCCTTGATTACAACTTTGCACACTCTTGGCATTCTCTCAACCAGCTTCACCTGTAATGCTTTTCCAACAGTCTTGAAGGAGTTCCCACATATGCTGAGCACTTGTTGGCTGCTTTTCCTTCACTCTGCGGTCCGACTCATCCCAAACCATCTCAATTGGGTGGAGGTCGGGGGATTGTGGAGGCCAGGTCATCTGATGCAGCACTCCATCACTCTCCTTCTTGGTCAAATAGCCCTTGCACAGCCTGGAGGTGTGTTGGGTCATTGTCCTGTTGAAAAACAAATGATAGTCCCACTAAGCCTAAACCAGATGGGATGGCTTATCACTGCAGAATGCTGTGGTAGCCATGCTGGTTAAGTGTGCCTTGAATTCTAAATAAATCACAGACAGTGTCACCAGCAAAGCACCCCCACACCATAACACCTCCTCCTCCATGCTTTACGGTGGGAAATACACATGCGGAGAGCATCCGTTCACCCACACCGCGTCTCACAAAGACACAGCGGTTGGAACCAAAAATCTCCAATTTGGAATCCAGACCAAAGGGCACATTTCCACCAGTCTAATGTCCATTGCTCCTGTTTCTTGGCCCAAGCAGGTCTCTTCTTATTATTGGTGTCCTTTAGTAGGGGTCTTCTTTGCAGCAATTCGACCATGAAGGCCTGATTCACACAGTCCCCTCGGAACAGTTGATGTTGAGATGTGTCTGTGACTTGAACTCTGTGAAACGTTTATTTGGGCTGCAATTTCTGAGGCTGGTAACTCTAATGAACTCATCCTCTGCAGCAGAGGTAACACTGGGTCTTCCTTTCCTGTGCCGGTCCTCATGAGAGCCAGTTTCATCATAGTGCGTAATGGTTTTTGCGACTGCACTTGAAGAAACTTTCCAAGTTCTTGACATTTTCCGGATTGACTGACCATCATGTCTTAAAGTAATGCTTAATTGAGCTGTTCTTGCCATAATATGGACTTGGTCTTTTACCAAATATGGCTATCTTCTCTATATCACCCCTACCTTGTCACAACACAACTGATTGGCTCAAATGCATTAAGAAGGAAATACATTTCACAAATTCACTTTTAAGAAGGCACACCTGTTAATTGAAATGCATTCCAGGTGACTACCTCATGAAGCTGGTTGAGAGAATGCCAAGAGTGTCCAAAGCTGTCATCAAGGCAAAGGGTGGCTATTTGAAGAATCTCAAATATAAAATATATTTTCACTACGTGATTCCATATGTGTTATTTCATAGTTTTGATGTCTTCACTATTATTCTACAATGTAAAAAACTGTAAAAATAAAGAAAAACCCTTGAATGAGCAGGTGTGTCCAAACTTTTGACTGTTAGTGTATATAAATATAAATACTCAGGACTCTGACGTCGCTCGTCCTAATATTTCTGTATTTCTTATTTCCATTCTTTAACTTTTTAGATTTGTTTGTAATTGTTGTGTATTATTAGATATTACTGCACTGTTGGAGCTAGATCCGCCATAACAAAATATAGCTAAATAGCTAAATATGTGTAACATTATAGTTTGATAACCAGACCATCAGGGCTCATTCATGTGGAAATAGCCAGATTCCTGATGCTCTGCATCTGTGCCTCCTCTCTTTGGAAACCAGAAGATCACAAAACAACAAAGATTGACAATGTCTTGTCAGGTGATGATGGGTTGAATATTCATGTCTGTGTGCAAATGTTTATCGCATCATATAACAGTATTATTGTTAGCTCCATGGGTAGATTGATGTTAGCATATTAGCACCATAGGCTGTTATTTTTAATTTAACCTTCTTTTCCCCCTGGCACAAAGGAGAGAAACCTGGTGAGATCCCGTGTTCAGCTTGGAATGCTGCTCAATATAAAGACGTATTTTAATGTGCGACCTGGGACAGAAAAAACAAAAGGTATGGTTTGGCCGTTAAGTTTCCTAACAAACACCGCATCTCTTTGCACCAACTCACCTTCCAAGATTTTCATGGCTGAGTCCCAAATGACACCGTATTCCCTATATAGTTGCACTGCTTCCTGCAGAGCTCTGGCCAAAAGAAGTGCACTATATAGGGAATAGGGTGCCATTTAGGACCTTGGCCCAAGTCATCCTGACGCATTTCACCTCAGCAGTTTGTATATGTTCCCATCACCACTTATAGTTCGTGTTGGGCAAGGTGGTCACCTGACATATCACTGCTTTATTACTAATGGTGTTGCATGCTGGGCAAGGTTGTCACCTGACATATCACTGCTTTATTACTAATGGTGTTGCATGCTGGGCAAGGTTGTCACCTGACATATCACTGCTTTATTACTAATGGTGTTGCATGCTGGGCAAGGTTGTCACCTGACATATCACTGCTTTATTACTAATGGTGTTGCATGCTGGGCAAGGTTGTTACCTGACATATCACTGCTTTAATACTAATGGTGTTGCATGTTGGGCAAGGTTGTTATCTGACATATCACTGCTTTAATACTAATGGTGTTGCATGCTGGGCAAGGTTGTTATCTGACATATCACTGCTTTAATACTAATGGTGTTGCATGCTGGGCAAGGTTGTTACCTGACACATCACTGCTTTAATAATAATGGTGTTGCATGCTGGGCAAGGTTGTTACCTGACATATCACTGCTTTAATACTAATGGTGTTGCATGCTGGGCAAGGTTGTTATCTGACATATCACTGCTTTAATACTAATGGTGTTGCATGCTGGGCAAGGTTGTTACCTGACACATCACTGCTTTATTACTAATGGTGTTGCATGCTGGGCAAGGTTGTTACCTGACACATCACTGCTTTAATACTAATGGTGTTGCATGCTGGGCAAGGTTGTCACCTGACATTTCACTGCTTTATTACTAATGGTGTTGCATGCTGGGCAAGGTTGTCACCTGACATATCACTGCTTTAATACTAATGGTGTTGCATGCTGGGCAAGGTTGTTATCTGACATATCACTGCTTTAATACTAATGGTGTTGCATGCTGGGCAAGGTTGTTACCTGACATATCACTGCTTTATTACTAATGGTGTTGCATGCTGGGCAAGGTTGTTACCTGACATATCACTGCTTTATTACTAATGGTGTTGCATGCTGGGCAAGGTTGTTACCTGACACATCACTGCTTTATTACTAATGGTGTTGCATGCTGGGCAAGGTTGTTACCTGACATATCACTGCTTTATTACTAATGGTGTTGCATGCTGGGAAAGGTTGTTACCTGACATATCACTGCTTTATTACTAATGGTGTTGCATGCTGGGCAAGGTTGTTACCTGACATATCTCTGCTTTATTACTAATGGTGTTGCATGCTGGGAAAGGTTGTTACCTGACATATCACTGCTTTAATAATAATGGTGTTGCATGCTGGGCAAGGTTGTTACCTGAAATATCACTGCTTTAATAATAATGGTGTTGCATGCTGGGCAAGGTTGTTACCTGACATATCACTGCTGTATTACTAATGGTGTTGCATGCTGGGAAAGGTTGCTACCTGACATATCACTGCTTTAATAATAATGGTGTTGCATGCTGGGCAAGGTTGTTACCTGACATATCACTGCTTTAATACTAATGGTGTTGCATGCTGGGCAAGGTTGTTACCTGACATATCACTGCTTTAATACTAATGGTGTTGCATGCTGGGCAAGGTTGTTACCTGACATATCACTGCTTTAATACTAATGGTGTTGCATGCTGGGCAAGGTTGTTACCTGACATATCACTGCTTTAATACTAATGGTGTTGCATGCTGGGCAAGGTTGTTACCTGACATATCACTGCTTTAATACTAATGGTGTTGCATGCTGGGCAAGGTTGTTACCTGACATATCACTGCTTTATTACTAATGGTGTTGCATGCTGGGCAAGGTTGTTATCTGACATATCACTGCTTTAATACTAATGGTGTTGCATGCTGGGCAAGGTTGTCACCTGCCATATCACTGCTTTATTACTAATGGTGTTGCATGCTGGGCAAGGTTGTTACCTGACATATCACTGCTTTAATACTAATGGTGTTGCATGCTGGGCAAGGTTGTTACCTGACATATCACTGCTTTATTACTAATGGTGTTGCATGCTGGGCAAGGTTGTTACCTGACATATCACTGCTTTAATACTAATGGTGTTGCATGCTGGGCAAGGTGGTTACCTGACACATCACTGCTTTATTACTAATGGTGTTGCATGCTGGGCAAGGTTGTTACCTGACATATCACTGCTTTAATACTAATGGTGTTGCATGCTGGGCAAGGTTGTTACCTGACATATCACTGCTTTATTACTAATGGTGTTGCATGCTGGGCAAGGTTGTTACCTGACATATCACTGCTTTATTACTAATGGTGTTGCATGCTGGGCAAGGTTGTTACCTGACATATCACTGCTTTATTACTAATGGTGTTGCATGCTGGGCAAGGTTGTTACCTGACATATCACTGCTTTATTACTAATGGTGTTGCATGCTGGGCAAGGTTGTCACCTGACATATCACTGCTTTATTACTAATGGTGTTGCATGCTGGGCAAGGTTGTTACCTGACATATCACTGCTTTAATACTAATGGTGTTGCATGCTGGGCAAGGTTGTTACCTGACATATCACTGCTTTATTACTAATGGTGTTGCATGCTGGGCAAGGTTGTTACCTGAGATATCACTGCTTTAATACTAATGGTGTTGCATGCTGGGCAAGGTTGTTACCTGACATATCACTGCTTTATTACTAATGGTGTTGCATGCTGGGCAAGGTGGTTACCTGACATATCACTGCTTTATTACTAATGGTGTTGCATGCTGGGCAAGGTTGTTACCTGACATATCACTGCTTTATTACTAATGGTGTTGCATGCTGGGCAAGGTTGTTACCTGACATATCACTGCTTTATTACTAATGGTGTTGCATGCTGGGCAAGGTTGTTATCTGACACATCACTGCTTTATTACTAATGGTGTTGCATGCTGTGCAAGGTTGTTACCTGACATATCACTGCTTTATTACTAATGGTGTTGCATGCTGGGCAAGGTTGTTGTCTGACACATCACTGCTTTAATACTAATGGTGTTGCATGCTGGGCAAGGTTGTTACCTGACATATCACTGCTTTATTACTAATGGTGTTGCATGCTGGGCAAGGTTGTTGTCTGACACATCACTGCTTTAATACTAATGGTGTTGCATGCTGGGCAAGGTTGTTACCTGACATATCACTGCTTTATTACTAATGGTGTTGCATGCTGGGCAAGGTTGTTACCTGACATATAACTGCTTTATTACTAATGGTGTTGCATGCTGGGCAAGGTTGTTACCTGACATATCACTGCTTTATTACTAATGGTGTTGCATGCTGGGCAAGGTTGATATCTGACATATCACTGCTTTATTACTAATGGTGTTGCATGCTGGGCAAGGTTGTTACCTGAGATATCACTGCTTTATTACTAATGGTGTTGCATGCTGGGCAAGGTTGTTACCTGACATATCACTGCTTTATTACTAATGGTGTTGCATGCTGGGCAAGGTTGTTACCTGACATATCACTGCTTTAATACTAATGGTGTTGCATGCTGGGCAAGGTTGTTACCTGACATATCACTGCTTTATTACAAATGGTGTTGCATGCTGGGCAAGGTTGTTACCTGACATATCACTGCTTTAATACTAATGGTGTTGCATGCTGGGCAAGGTTGTTACCTGACATATCACTGCTTTATTACTAATGGTGTTGCATGCTGGGCAAGGTTGTTGTCTGACACATCACTGCTTTAATACTAATGGTGTTGCATGCTGGGCAAGGTTGTTACCTGACATATCACTGCTTTATTACTAATGGTGTTGCATGCTGGGCAAGGTTGTTACCTGACATATCACTGCTTTATTACTAATGGTGTTGCATGCTGGGCAAGGTTGTTACCTGACATATCACTGCTTTATTACAAATGGTGTTGCATGCTGGGCAAGGTTGTTACCTGACATATCACTGCTTTAATACTAATGGTGTTGCATGCTGGGCAAGGTTGTTACCTGACATATCACTGCTTTAATACTAATGGTGTTGCATGCTGGGCAAGGTTGTTACCTGACATATCACTGCTTTAATACTAATGGTGTTGCATGCTGGGCAAGGTTTGTTACCTGACATATCACTGCTTTAATACTAATGGTGTTGCATGCTGGGCAACGTTGTTACCTGACATATCACTGCTTTATTACTAATGGTGTTGCATGCTGGGCAAGGTTGTTATCTGACATATCACTGCTTTATTACTAATGGTGTTGCATGCTGGGCAAGGTTGTTACCTGACATATCACTGCTTTATTACTAATGGTGTTGCATGCTGGGAAAGGTTGTTACCTGACATATCACTGCTTTAATAATAATGGTGTTGCATGCTGGGCAAGGTTGTTACCTGACATATCACTGCTTTAATACTAATGGTGTTGCATGCTGGGAAAGGTTGTTACCTGACATATCACTGCTTTATTACTAATGGTGTTGCATGCTGGGCAAGGTTGTTATCTGACACATCACTGCTTTATTACTAATGGTGTTGCATGCTGGGCAAGGTTGTTACCTGACATATCACTGCTTTAATACTAATGGTGTTGCATGCTGGGCAAGGTTGTTACCTGACACATCACTGCTTTAATACTAATGGTGTTGCATGCTGGGCAAGGTTTGTTACCTGACATATCACTGCTTTATTACTAATGGTGTTGCATGCTGGGCAAGGTGGTTACCTGACATATCACTGCTTTATTACTAATGGTGTTGCATGCTGGGCAAGGTTGTTACCTGACGTATCACTGCTTTATTACTAATGGTGTTGCATGCTGGGCAAGGTTGTTACCTGACATATCACTGCTTTATTACTAATGGTGTTGCATGCTGGGCAAGGTTGTTACCTGACATATCACTGCTTTATTACTAATGGTATTGCATGCTGGGCAAGGTTGTTACCTGACATATCACTGCTTTAATACTAATGGTGTTGCATGCTGGGCAAGGTTGTTACCTGACATATCACTGCTTTATTACTAATGGTGTTGCATGCTGGGCAAGGTTGTTGTCTGACACATCACTGCTTTAATACTAATGGTGTTGCATGCTGGGCAAGGTTGTTACCTGACACATCACTGCTTTATTACTAATGGTGTTGCATGCTGGGCAAGGTTGTTACCTGACATATCACTGCTTTATTACTAATGGTGTTGCATGCTGGGCAAGGTTGTTACCTGACATATCACTGCTTTATTACAAATGGTGTTGCATGCTGGGCAAGGTTGTTACCTGACATATCACTGCTTTAATACTAATGGTGTTGCATGCTGGGCAAGGTTGTTACCTGACATATCACTGCTTTATTACTAATGGTGTTGCATGCTGGGCAAGGTTGTTACCTGACATATCACTGCTTTAATACTAATGGTGTTGCATGCTGGGCAAGGTTGTTACCTGACATATCACTGCTTTATTACTAATGGTGTTGCATGCTGGGCAAGGTTGTTGTCTGACACATCACTGCTTTAATACTAATGGTGTTGCATGCTGGGCAAGGTTGTTACCTGACATATCACTGCTTTATTACTAATGGTGTTGCATGCTGGGCAAGGTTGTTATCTGACACATCACTGCTTTAATACTAATGGTGTTGCATGCTGGGCAAGGTTGTTATCTGACATATCACTGCTTTATTACTAATGGTGTTGCATGCTGGGCAAGGTTGTTATCTGACACATCACTGCTTTAATACTAATGGTGTTGCATGCTGGGCAAGGTTGTTATCTGACACATCACTGCTTTAATACTAATGGTGTTGCATGCTGGGCAAGGTTGTTATCTGACACATCACTGCTTTAATACTAATGGTGTTGCATGCTGGGCAAGGTTGTTATCTGACATATCACTGCTTTATTACTAATGGTGTTGCATGCTGGGCAAGGTTGTTACCTGACATATCACTGCTTTATTACAAATGGTGTTGCATGCTGGGCAAGGTTGTTACCTGACATATCACTGCTTTAATACTAATGGTGTTGCATGCTGGGCAAGGTTGTTACCTGACATATCACTGCTTTAATACTAATGGTGTTGCATGCTGGGCAAGGTTGTTACCTGACATATCACTGCTTTAATACTAATGGTGTTGCATGCTGGGCAACGTTGTTACCTGACATATCACTGCTTTATTACTAATGGTGTTGCATGCTGGGCAAGGTTGTTATCTGACATATCACTGCTTTATTACTAATGGTGTTGCATGCTGGGCAAGGTTGTTACCTGACATATCACTGCTTTATTACTAATGGTGTTGCATGCTGGGAAAGGTTGTTACCTGACATATCACTGCTTTAATAATAATGGTGTTGCATGCTGGGCAAGGTTGTTACCTGACATATCACTGCTTTATTACTAATGGTGTTGCATGCTGGGCAAGGTTGTTATCTGACACATCACTGCTTTAATACTAATGGTGTTGCATGCTGGGCAAGGTTGTTATCTGACATATCACTGCTTTATTACTAATGGTGTTGCATGCTGGGCAAGGTTGTTATCTGACACATCACTGCTTTAATACTAATGGTGTTGCATGCTGGGCAAGGTTGTTATCTGACACATCACTGCTTTAATACTAATGGTGTTGCATGCTGGGCAAGGTTGTTATCTGACACATCACTGCTTTAATACTAATGGTGTTGCATGCTGGGCAAGGTTGTTATCTGACATATCACTGCTTTATTACTAATGGTGTTGCATGCTGGGCAAGGTTGTTATCTGACACATCACTGCTTTAATACTAATGGTGTTGCATGCTGGGCAAGGTTGTTATCTGACATATCACTGCTTTATTACTAATGGTGTTGCATGCTGGGCAAGGTTGTTACCTGACACATCACTGCTTTAATACTAATGGTGTTGCATGCTGGGCAAGGTTGTTACCTGACATATCACTGCTTTAATACTAATGGTGTTGCATGCTGGGCAAGGTTGTTACCTGACACATCACTGCTTTAATAATAATGGTGTTGCATGCTGGGCAAGGTTGTTACCTGACATATCACTGCTTTAATACTAATGGTGTTGCATGCTGGGCAAGGTTGTTATCTGACATATCACTGCTTTATTACTAATGGTGTTGCATGCTGGGCAAGGTTTGTTACCTGACATATCAATGCTTTATTACTAATGGTGTTGCATGCTGGGCAAGGTTGTTACCTGACATAACACTGCTTTATTACTAATGGTGTTGCATGCTGGGCAAGGTTGTTACCTGACATATCACTGCTTTAATACTAATGGTATTGCATGCTGGGCAAGGTTGTTACCTGACATATCACTGCTTTAATACTAATGGTGTTGCATGCTGGGCAAGGTTGTTACCTGACATATCACTGCTTTATTACTAATGGTGTTGCATGCTGGGCAAGGTTGTTACCTGACATATCACTGCTTTATTACAAATGGTGTTGCATGCTGGGCAAGGTTGTTACCTGACATATCACTGCTTTAATACTAATGGTGTTGCATGCTGGGCAAGGTTGTTACCTGACATATCACTGCTTTATTACTAATGGTGTTGCATGCTGGGCAAGGTTGTTACCTGACATATCACTGCTTTAATACTAATGGTGTTGCATGCTGGGCAAGGTTGTTACCTGACATATCACTGCTTTATTACTAATGGTGTTGCATGCTGGGCAAGGTTGTTGTCTGACACATCACTGCTTTAATACTAATGGTGTTGCATGCTGGGCAAGGTTGTTACCTGACATATCACTGCTTTATTACTAATGGTGTTGCATGCTGGGCAAGGTTGTTACCTGACATATCACTGCTTTATTACTAATGGTGTTGCATGCTGGGCAAGGTTGTTACCTGACATATCACTGCTTTATTACAAATGGTGTTGCATGCTGGGCAAGGTTGTTACCTGACATATCACTGCTTTAATACTAATGGTGTTGCATGCTGGGCAAGGTTGTTACCTGACATATCACTGCTTTAATACTAATGGTGTTGCATGCTGGGCAAGGTTGTTACCTGACATATCACTGCTTTAATACTAATGGTGTTGCATGCTGGGCAACGTTGTTACCTGACATATCACTGCTTTATTACTAATGGTGTTGCATGCTGGGCAAGGTTGTTATCTGACATATCACTGCTTTTTTACTCATGGTGTTGCATGCTGGGCAAGGTTGTTACCTGACATATCACTGCTTTATTACTAATGGTGTTGCATGCTGGGAAAGGTTGTTACCTGACATATCACTGCTTTAATAATAATGGTGTTGCATGCTGGGCAAGGTTGTTACCTGACATATCACTGCTTTATTACTAATGGTGTTGCATGCTGGGCAAGGTTGTTATCTGACACATCACTGCTTTAATACTAATGGTGTTGCATGCTGGGCAAGGTTGTTATCTGACATATCACTGCTTTATTACTAATGGTGTTGCATGCTGGGCAAGGTTGTTATCTGACACATCACTGCTTTAATACTAATGGTGTTGCATGCTGGGCAAGGTTGTTATCTGACACATCACTGCTTTAATACTAATGGTGTTGCATGCTGGGCAAGGTTGTTATCTGACACATCACTGCTTTAATACTAATGGTGTTGCATGCTGGGCAAGGTTGTTATCTGACATATCACTGCTTTATTACTAATGGTGTTGCATGCTGGGCAAGGTTGTTATCTGACACATCACTGCTTTAATACTAATGGTGTTGCATGCTGGGCAAGGTTGTTATCTGACATATCACTGCTTTATTACTAATGGTGTTGCATGCTGGGCAAGGTTGTTACCTGACACATCACTGCTTTAATACTAATGGTGTTGCATGCTGGGCAAGGTTGTTACCTGACATATCACTGCTTTAATACTAATGGTGTTGCATGCTGGGCAAGGTTGTTACCTGACACATCACTGCTTTAATAATAATGGTGTTGCATGCTGGGCAAGGTTGTTACCTGACATATCACTGCTTTAATACTAATGGTGTTGCATGCTGGGCAAGGTTGTTATCTGACATATCACTGCTTTATTACTAATGGTGTTGCATGCTGGGCAAGGTTTGTTACCTGACATATCAATGCTTTATTACTAATGGTGTTGCATGCTGGGCAAGGTTGTTACCTGACATAACACTGCTT